>NW_027110368.1:1640548-1678605 GCF_000696795.3 Halyomorpha halys
TCAGTACTTTGTAAAGAAGTACTATTTCAAGAACAACAATTATATGGAAGTGATTTTTCAATACGTTCCAAATTAACCCACTTTATTTGGGTGTGCTTAGGAGGGTCTTCCAATCCCAAGATCGGACCATTACTATTGTATGATATGAGAATTGATAAATATCTGCCGTTGCAGGACTCGAGGCCAATTAATAGGAGCTTTACTCACAGAGCTACTAAACTTTTGTTTTAACACTGTTAATAAGAATGATAATAATAGAGGATTAGCAAACTCGAAGGTTCGATGCCGATATCACTAACCATTCTTTACATAAATCTTTCAAGTGACGCCCATCCGAACCCAAACCTACTAAATCGATTTTAACTCAATCCTCCATCTACGTTTCGGTCATTTTCCCATCGGTTCAGTTTTTATTAACATTTTAGTGATCCGTTAATTTCCAAGCCCCACAATCTTAAATACCCATCTTATACGCCGGAATGCTATAATCTGAATGTAGTTCCCTTAATTTAGCGTTGTGTAGTCTTCTAAATTCTCCAGTTAATTTATCCTTTTCGGTTCGAATATTTTATGCAATAATTTATTTTTCAAAACCTCAAGGCGCTGTTCTTCCCTTTGCCCTTTGTTTGTAAAAGTCCACGTTTCGAATCTATACAGAACAGTAGGAAGGATAATAGTTTTGTAAGTTCAAAATTTTAAGTTTTTGGATAGAAGAGACGAGTTAAGCAATTTCAAAACTGAAAAATAATAGGCATTTCGGAAAATGCGGGCCTTTACTTCTCGCCTTAACCTTGCTTTTATTTCGTTATCATTTTCCTTTTTTCAAGTTACCGTAGAACCTAAATACTTAAACCTATCTACCTGTTCAAATGTATTTCCTTCTAAATCCATATCACCGAAATTTATATCGTTTCTATTGCTAACCGTATATCTCGTTTAATCCGTAATTATTTCAGAGATTATTAACGAAGACTCCGAACACTATTAGAAGTAATAATTTCAAATATAACACAATGGTACAACCTGCGTGTTTTGTTCCCTTCCATTGTAATTATTCAACAATTACTCTTGAGAACAAAGGATAGCCTCCAAATACAGAAGAGGTGAAAAAATATAGGCTAATAAGCATTGCAGGTTATGCTTCATAAAACAAGTATTTTAGGAAAATAATACAATAAACTCTCTATCTTTCCTATGTCTTTGAAATTTCGTACTTTTTCAGTAACATCTGTCACTAGTTGTTGTAGAAAAATATTTTATTTTATTTTATATAACAAATTTTTTATTTTACTGTATATAACAAAATATATTGTATAAACTATAGATATTAATATTTTTTTCCAATTGTATTTTTTTGTTTGTCTAATTACTGTATGGAATATAGAAAATAAGGAAACAAATATATACTCCGTGCACCCTTGCACACGAAAAATAAAATAGCACCAATAAATAGCATATGTATCGTCATGGGTTTTTAATTGTTTCAAAATTCTTATTCCACTATCAAAAAATGTTATGAGCTTGGCTTCTATGACATATATACAGAAATGAGGAGCGCTTGATCAATAAAATTTAATAAATACATAAAATTCGTAGAAAATAAATGAGTAATTCGTAATTATTAATGTTATTACAATAAAGTACGAGCTAGAAAGTATGACAAAAAAGTAATAATAATAGAAATACTTGGATATTTTTGAAATTATGTACCTTCACAAAATAACTTACTCTACATTTTATAACTTGCTCGTCTAATAAGACGATCGAGAGATGAAAAATCATCCAAAATTTTTCAAAATAAGCTTTCTTTAATCTTAGAAAATATTTTAACCGAAAAATATAACAAAGAACCAGTCGAAAATTGTTTGTGGAATTCAATTTTATAAACCACAATTATCCATAGTTTTCGAGAACTTTCATTCAGTAACCAAAACCTTAGGTTCAATGAAATAGTAATTTATTGTAATGTTTCTCAAACAGTGGTACGCATACAGGTTTAGTGTGTATGCGGGGTTTTGACTGCGCATGGTAGCACAAGGTGCATCCAGTTTTAATAAAAAACTTCCTGAAATATGCATTACCTTTTATATTTTTTTTCAAAAGTCACTGCATAACAGTTATCTAAAAATTAAGTCGAAATAGAAGGAAGGTGCTTTTGGATGTGGACAATCAAAATTAACCTCCAAGAAATCAAATGATGATGACCTGTAATGCCATCAAAAACAATTTCAACCTTGCTATTAATTCTAATACAAGACATTTACAATATAACTTCTTATGGGAAACACTGATTTAAAGATACGCTGGTAATAACTTATAAAAACAATTCCATAAAAATATGTTGATTACTTATTTCATATTTAATTTCATTTTACAACTTAACAAAATGAATTTTCAATTTTATAATAAATCGCACAGCTTAGTATAGGTATAGGTTCATAACCATAATAAACCTAATTAAACCTCTGTCGATTCTTAAACAATAAAAATTTGATGTTATATTAACATACTTATGTTTACCAACAATCTTTGCAATGATATGTCTTTTATCAATTTTACATATCAATTATCGCAAGGTTGGAATATGAACTAAACTTATAGAGCTGTCCATAGGTAAAAGTTATAAAGGTATGAATTTTAATAACGAATGAAAAGTGGAGGACCATAAAAATAATTATCTTTCTTTTTATAGAAAAGTCCAATTAAATTCAGGTAAAATAATTTTTCATAGATTATTAATAATTAAATAACATTAGTAAGTTAAAAGAAATAATAAATTGGGATTACTTACAAATATTTTTTATTTTCGTAAACATCCGATAAACCTAATACATGTGGGTGGTCTATTAATTTCATAATTGCTATTTCTCGTTCCACCTGAAACATAGTGCAAAGCTACAATTAACAAAGTACAAATTAAGCAAACAACCTATTTTTGAAGTAATATCCACAAGTGATCACAATGACGAGTTGAAATGAAAAATGATATTTTTTTTCTGAGATATTTTCCATATGGTATATAATATATTTCTTAATACATAATTAATATAATGTATTTTATAGAACTATAATGAACTGAAGGACAATATTTACCTTCATTAACACCGACTCGCTAAGTTTTTCTCGGTTGATTATCTTAATTGCTACTTTTTTACTTGTTACACAGTGAACCCCAAGCTTCACCAGACCTGAAAGAAAAAAAAAAATTATTAAAGGCACGAGATAAAACGAAACCAATTAACAAGAAAAGAGAATTATCATATAATTTTTTAATAGTTTAAAAAGAAGCATTCATTATTTTTAAAGATATAACATCAAAGTGTGCAAGAAGTTCTTCCTTCGTCCAATTTATGTTAAAATATTAGAAGAAAAAAAATCTATTTGTTTTCAAAGTTTAGAAGGTAAATATTTAAATTAATTCTGCACTCTCTATTATTTTAGCACATTATAACAAGGAATATTTATGGTCTTTAGTTTAACATGTTTGTTTAATGGAAAAAATTATCTCGAATGGAGAAATATTTCCTTTTTTTTAGCATGTTAAAATAATATAACACTTAAAATGGTTGAGAGTCTGTTAATAGGTCAGCTAAATGGGAATAACTTCACGCAACTGACCAACTGAGCGCCACACTATTTGTTTGTAGTTCGTGTTTGTTTTGGATTGTTTTTGTTTTATACGTTTTTAAACTCTAATAAAGTAATAGATAAAAATAACAATAATGTTATAAAAAAAAAAAAAAAAAAAAAATTTTAAAAAAAAAAAAAAAAAAAAACTAAGTGGGAAAACAAAGGACAAGTGAGGTAGAGGTAAGATGATATGACAATGATGTTGGATATTTTATTGTACCGTAAAGATTACATGGTGACCAAAATAATTGCCAAGAAAATCAGCTAGAAGGTCCTTTGCATTTAACATGTAAGATGAACTTTAAATAAAGCTGCTCCCAATCCAGTACTTTTAACATTTAACCTGTTGAAAATTTTTACATTTAACTCATGATGAATATCATGAATCTCTGTAATACGACCATAGTCTGTAGCACTCACTATAAAATATGTAGTTTATTTACACGAAATTTTGGTTTGAGATAAAAATATATAATATATAAATAAATTACAATTTAATACATTTTTTTTCATATTATGATCGATTTTTTTTTTAAAGTATTTCCAGGCCTTGTGTAATTAAAAAGAAAAATCTGGCATTTTTGTGGATATTCAACTAGTGAAACCGATGCAGTATATCTTTTGAAATATTTTCTCATTTACGCTCACAAGGGGAACCTACGAACTTAGGATCATCAATTTCATTGAAACTTTTTTTGGTGATACTAAGTCGAAAAATATATGACAGGTGTCGTAGGAGCCAAGAATAATATTTTTCCTAATTTTAGAATTTTTTAGGTTATCATATGCTGCCTTTGCTCTACATGTATTTAATGGTTATTATACACCAATAGATTTGTTGAAAATAAGAACAAAAGATTCACAAATTAAATAATGTTACTTGATTATTCCTAGACAACATTATTTTGGTATACTTTACTAGAAGCGACTTTCCGGTTTTTATTTTTCGTAAATTTAAGCTCATTTAATACAATCAATAATCTTTTGTTCTTTTTATTAAAAAAAAAATCAATTGTTATACAATGTCCATTAAATACATAGGGCATAGCCAGCATACGATAACTTACAAAATTTCTAACATTAGGTTAATTTTTTTTTGGCTCCTGTGGGCATTGACAACGAATGCTTGTCAGAGGACACGTGTCAGACTTTTTATAAAGAGGCAATAAAAACTTATTATTTCAATAAACGTTTATAAAGGTTAAAGGCCATAATTTGATAAACTAAAACATTACCTTAATTCATATTTCGTTAATATCATTTTCATTGAACATTTGCCATGAGCTAAGTTTGAATATAATAATGGAGTTTCATGGAAAATATATTACATTTGCACACGTGAAACCAAAAGTAGCGGATAGAATATGTTTAAAATTATATCAAACCATATAAACACAAATATTTAAGTGCGAGCTGTTATCGCATTATAGGTATGTCAAGGAGTATAAAATTGACGATTGCATAAGAAAAAGGTAGTGAACGGATTATGGTAAAATGTAAGAAGCAGCAACTACCAATCCAACAGATACCAATCCGCATTTTCCCTAAAAACTACATAAAAATCGGATAAAAGATTTGAACGATAATGCTCGAATATTAATCCGACCGCAGACCGACAGACAGACATAGAACCAAACTAGTTTCTTGATGTCTAAAACATAAAATGAAAATCGGTATCACTACAACCCACGAAAGGTCAAAGATTCAATACTTTGTAAGAAGCACTGTTAGCTGAACAGCGACTGTGCAAAGAGGTGATATTTGGTCATGATCACGCTCAACCACCAGGTTTTCGACTCAGAGAATTAAATATTTTTAATTTCAAGCATGATAATGTTACTTTATTTAGGCTTCTTTCTGTCCAGATAGAAACATTTTTTTTAGGAGAGAGAAATAGAAAACCATAAGTAGTAAATAAATAAAAATGTTATAATGGAAAGAAAATGTATTTACCAATTATTTCTATTATTAATATATCAACATGCGCCATAATGGTTATTATTTCTACTAAATAAATAAAAACTTGTAAATAAGATTTTTTTTAAGCCCGCAATTAATTAATATGTAAATCCGAACAGTGTTACACAGAAAACATTTTAAGTCACTCTATATAAAATACTCCAATCCGGATTTACAAAGACAATAAAATGACAACACAATCCAGCTCCACCCGAAAGTGGAATAAAATGGAATTAATTACTGGGGAGCCATAGCGTGGGGTGGATAGAGTGACAGGATTTCAGACTTTTTCCGGACTATCATTTTATTATAAAAAAAACCCATGTCCAATTTTTTAATCTTCATTTTTATAAAATAACTAATGGTATGCCTCAACTTATGAATAGGCAATTACAATCCAATTGAAATTTAACTTTGATACAAAATTACGATAATATTGAAAAAAAAATTGCAGATAATTAATTGTATTTAATATGATAGAGATAAGATAGTAAACAAAAAAATAATATTTTAATGATTAAAATTTGAGAAAAAAAATGATATATGTGGAATACGTGCGGCCTCCGTGGGCTGCTTACTAGCCTCCGTAAAAAACAAATCAACGTAAAGAAATGTATCATTTCAGTGTATTTTATATAAGCGCAATCAAGTATTAGTAATGCCAGTTTCGTACACCTTCAGTTTCTTTTCTGACCTATGCTGACACATACAAACTCACCGTTTTACGAGACTTAATATGAACTCAGAGACGTGAAACTTATATTTTGGTTAAAATATTGCACCTTATTACCTATTTCATGTATAAATAAGTGAAAGTAAAATATATAAAATCATTTTAATAATTTTTATTAAAAAAAAAATCTAAAAATGGCTAAAAAAAACTACATTTCGAAAGTAGTCCGAAAACAAAAAAATAGCGTCTTTGGAATTGTCGCTAGTGTGTCAAAATAAACATGGAATGTTTGTGAGCAAGAAGGTCTGTGAATAATCAGCATAAACACTGCGGTTTGTAAAAGCCAATCAAGGCACGTGTAAATTAGGATGGTAAATTTGCAGACCAAGCGTCTACACTATAGACAATAATGTTAATGCATAAACGATTCCATTACAAACGTGTCATGGACAAACCACGAGCAAATTTGATGGGCACTGAACAATCCTCACTCCCTCTACCCACAACCTCCCCTAACCACAACAAACAGACTGATATTAAAAGGGGGCCCTACCTGGACATAGCTCCAGGCTCCAATTTCCAGGATACAGCAAGCCTCGCTTGTACACAAGGGTGTAACCATGGTTACCCTTTATGCAAATGTCTTATCAGGTGGAGCAGTAATTGACCAGAAGCTTAACTAGCTCGCATGTAACAATGTCAAAACCATTGTTGTCTAACTCATTGACAGAGACATTTGATTATTAGAAGTAGGTACAATTTTATTTTATTGTAATTATTAATTACAATTTTATTTGATTGTAATTATAATTATAATTTAATTTGATTGTAATTACTAATTACAATTTATTTCATTTTAATTTGTAATTACAATTTTATTTGATTGTAATTATAATTATAATTTAATTTGATTGTAATTACTAATTACAATTTATTTCATTTTAATTTGTAATTACAATTTTATTTGATTTTAATTAGTAATTAAAACTTTATTTGATTGTATATTATAGTTAGCATTCACAATAACTTTGTCTCAACTAGTAATTGTAATTGCAAACTATAGTTAAAATTAAAGTGGTTTATCAAGAAATTGAAATGATTGATTATAAGTATAGGAATTGGAATTTTATTTTTGCATTTCCAAACTATAATGTAATAGTTATTAGATTTTGTCCAACCCTGTTGCCAAAAAACATTACATTTTTAAGTATTTGTAACAACACAATTTGTGACAATTGTTAATTATTGATAAATACCAACAGTTAATGAGAGGAATTATATGCCGGAGTTGGTGGTGAAAACATTTATGCCAAAATCAGTATTAGACAAATATATTAATTAACTTACTTTACCAAATGGAATATCTTTCATATAATCAATCACTTCAATTTCTTGATGAACCACTGTAATTTAAACTGTGGTTTCACTATTATAATTACTAGTTGAGACAAAGTTATTGTGAATGCTAATTATCATATATATAGATATATGATCAACGGTTAAAAACTGAAATGAAATCCTGCTAATGAATTTGTAAGATACCTCGGAGTTAATCTGGATCACTTAATTTGGAATCACCATGTCAATATTAAACTAATCCAAACCAACGAAAGCTTAGCAATGCTATACCCTAACTATAGAAAATCTAGACTAATATTAGGTACAATAATTCTCATCTATGAAACTAGGCCATTACCAATGGACGGTTTTCAAGTCTGAGGGGCAGCATCCTGTATTAAAAAAAAATACAATCATTCAAAAACAAGCCGCTGAGAATTGTAGTAGGTGACCTTTGGTTTATAAGAAATAGAGAATTGCATGAAATAGCTATTAGAATCAAAAGACGAATCTATCAAAATATGTTTTAATAAATGTCATTATCAGTTACCAGCAGTTAAAGGTGCAACGGCTTAAAACTTGGATATCCAGTTGTTAAATATTCATCGCTAAGACTGTTGCCCAGACTAGTGCTAGGCATTCTTCTATAAACTCTATATTTATGTATTTATATTATTATTTATTTTTGCATTATACAAGTCGGTTATTTTTTTTTTAATTCTATAAGTAATAGATTTTTTAGTGTCTTTTTTTTCTTTAATTACATAATTATTCTTGTTATTTCCTACACACAGTATTTTAACGTTTTTTTACAATTTTTTCGTTTGTATTTAAAATAATTCAATAATTTTAACATTGTAAATAGTAAGGAGTATCTTTTGCATGTGACTAAAACTCGCCCATTATCAACTGTTGAAAACAAATCAAGTTGTTATAATAATTATTTAATTTATTCAGTCTATCAGGCTGATCTGGTTATAAAGGGAGAAAAGAGGAGGGTTTATTCAGTGATAATGCCCAAATTAATCGGGTTGCTAAAACACTCAGCATATTTATCAATATATAAAAACTAATATATATTAGCGAAGAAACAAATTTTTTCTTCCATTCTTTATTTTTTCAAACAATATTTAACTAAAACCTAAAAACAATATTTTTCAAATTTTATTTTATTTTTCTTCTTTCTTCTCACACAAAGTGACATTAAATTTTTCCTATTCATTCTTCCCCTCTTTTTGTTATCAATCCTATCAACGCTCTTCTACCTATTTCACTCTTTTATACCTCCCATCTCCAATGATCCGTAACACACGTTCAATCCATTACACGAATTCAAAGCAAATAAGTCAAAATTATCAACAATTAGAAATAAAAAGTGAATCAAAAATAAAATAGCCACGACTGTAGAACAATTACAAGACAAATGACTAAGTTAAAAACGTTATAAATAAATTAAAAAAAGCATAGACATAATTTTAAAAAACAGAAACATAAATAGGTTAAAACAACAACGGATGAATATTAGATATCTTCAAATCTAGTCCCTATGTAGTTTATGGTATTAAACAAAAAAAAAAAAATTAGCGTGTGAATTTGTAAAACTTTGTTCATTATTGTTGTATGTCTTCATTGATCTCAGTTACCGTATTATTCAAATTTTGCATTAAAACAAAAATAACATCGTAAAAGGATTAAATATATAACCGAATAGGGTAAGGAATGACCTAGTGAAAAAAAAATGTTTGATAGACATAAATCATTAACTATTTAGGACCTGTAAAAAGAAGTCACACTCTAGATGAGCCTTGATTTTTATTTATTAGTTTTATGAAAACTAATCACACCTTTAAAGACATTATTGTATATAGTTTGGACAATTTAAGGATGCGAGTTTTATTATTTAAAAGAAAAGACATGTTTATATGAAGTTAGCACATTATTCACCATTTATAAAAGCTCAGTGTTCTTTTAATATGACACGATCTACTTGAAGTACGTTTTGAGATTCATTAATCAAAATTTGTTGACAATAAAGATTTTTTTTTAACAGGTAAACATTTTTTTTTTTTAATGTCAGATACCTCCAAACGTATTATGAATAAATAATATTAATTTTTATCATATATTTAAGTAACCAATATTAACATTTGAATATAAATAAAATCAATACTAATAAAATTGACGGATACCTGAGGTTAATCAAAATTTGTTGACAATAAAGATTTTTTTTTAACAGGTAAACATTTTTCTTTTAAAATGTCAGATACCTCCAAACGTATTATGAATAAATAATATTAATTTTTATAATATATTTAAGTAACCAATATTAAAATTTGAATATAAATAAAATCAATACTAATAAAATAGACGGATACCTGAGGTTTGCTCTTCACCCCTCGAGCCCTAAGCTCCGCTGCCAATATCATACACCCCCTGACCAAATGAGCCTCCTCAAATATTGTTATATTTGATTTTGCAATCAACATGATATAGTAGGCTGTTTTAGAGTGACAAAAAATTCCTACATTTTTGATAGTTACATAAATTTATATTTTTAAAAATTTTTCTCATTATTGAGATATGATTATTTATTACAGTCATGGGCGCCAAATAATATTGAGTGAAAACTAATAGTTAATACAACGTTGTCTACAGCCAAAATATTTCGAAAAATAATGTTGATGAATTAGGTATTTTCTTCTTAATCTTTTACAAACACTTCGGGGATCTTCCCCTATCTTAAAAGACTGAATAAGATCTGAAAGGCAATTTGAAATAATTTTATCATATGATAAAATAAACACCTTTGATTTTTTATAATTGTATATTGTTTAATTATATGATGAGCCAGTGTTGTTTCCATCGTATTGTCTGTAGTTTTAAAATTATTTTCGTATTGTTTTAACCTGATTTAAAAGCAGTTCAGTACAATAGTTAAACTCTTGGTTTATAAACTCGGTTGAACAATTTAGAATCGGATGGGAATCGGCTCAGAAGACAAGGTGAAATATGTGGTTCAAGAGCATAGTTTATTCATATGAACAAAGAAGATAGAGACTCTATGAAATATTATGTACAACTACTATCTACAGATTGCTATATATAACTTGTCACCTTTAACAATTCTATTGAACTACTCTCTAGAATATCTTAATTCTTAACTATTCTCTAAAATTAGGAGATATTTATGAGCTATATCAAGGTAGGGATAGGCTGGAACTAAAGAAGGGAACTGTCGATAGATTGGTGTGTCTATGGAGAGAGATTTCTAGAGACGTGTGGGTAGAGCCAAAGCTATGAGAGCTCCCTATGTTGCATTTAAAGGGCTTGTTAAATATCTTAGATCTTTTAATAAATTAATTAAATATTGAGGTAATGAACGAACAGCAATTATATGTAACTCTGACACGAGAGTAGACCCTCAGGGACAAGATGTTCCCATGATTCTTTTTGGACCACATGTTGAATGAGTTATTTCACCAATAAAACTAGGTATTGTTCAATAGATACTATAGATAGAACTTTTTTTTTTTTTTGGAATTGATAGATTTATTTATTGATAGATATTACAATCTGCCACACAGTTGTGGGCAATAGGTAATAGTGATGAATGATCTCATACATATTAAAATAAAAAAAAAAGAAAAGAAAAAAATAAGAAAAAAAAAATTAAAATAAAAAACTCTTAAAATATATACAAACAAAAGAATGGACAAGATGAACATAATCAAACTATCTGTATGAAAAATAAATAAATAACATAATGATAAAATAATATATACAATATTAACACAATCGACCTGAGGATCCCTGAACCCACTCTCTCCCCCACGCGCATCCCTCTCGCCGCATCACTGGTATAGATAGAACTATACGATAATCAAGAACACAGCAGGGTACAGGAACGACATACATATGCAAAAACTGTAACTGTGTCTTTAAAAATGCATCGACTAAAGCGACGGTTGTGTAAATAAACAGATAAATGTTTAAAATTAAAAAAGGATTTTAGATGTAATTTTATAATAAAAAAGTAGGAGACTTTACTTTTCAAATTAGTCGTGTAATACACAATTGCATAATCTTATCAAAGAAAAAAATATTAATAACAGTATCTGCTATCTCATAGAGATCTGCTCCTTTCGTTTTAGTTCCATTGAAAAAAGTAAAAATAATGGACTAAGGTAAACATTAGGTACGAAGCGAAGGCAGTGACCTTTTTGTCCGCAATTCAAAGGCGTTATAAATAAATCTGCTAACCTCCGTGCCCTTTATTACCGACCCCGCTATCTTTACCCTTACCGTCGCCCTATTTCATTTCCCTAAAAGGGTCTGAGCCAAGGGCCGGTCTCTTTCATAAGTCTCGCAGGTTCAGGTTATATTTATTAAAACTAGGGCAGAACTTTCTCCGGCCTTCACAGTAAAACTTCAATCCAATAGCTTACTTAACTATATGAGACTTTATCTGTTTTTTTTTTTCATTTAAACTCCATTGAAGCTCTATTTCTATCCCTTTGATACTATAATAATACATTTTACCAGTATGTTGTATATTTCTTTTTATTGTGATTTAGTAATAAAATTAAATAATAAGTAGTAATAAAATAATCTTACAGGCTACACCATCTGCTCACTTCACCACAGCTTTCACTACGCCTGAGGCTACAAATTTACAAGGCGGTAATTAAACTGACTCTTCTCCATGGTGCATTTTTAATGAGACACCTTTACATGAAAACGCTGACCATACTACAGGGTTTGCAGGGATCCGTTCTTCGACGAATCGTCAGGGGAACTACGCTTCAGAGATATAAGAATATTGTCATACGTGAAGAGCTCCAATTCCCCACAGTGCTGGAGTTCATAAGTCGCAGGCTCATCAAATTTTTTGGTGGATTGAAGGCTTGTTCTAACCCTCTGTTTCGAGATATCGCCCCTCCACCGAGACCTGGTGGCGGAGCACTGCCCCTTAGTCGATGTCCTCGACGAGGGAAGGGCTTTGGACGCTGCAGTCTAAAGCCGTCTTACTTCATACCTAACCAGCGGAACAGTCCCTTCACGTAGCCTTTGGCTATAGCTAAACGATACCACCTTAGCTGGACTAATACCAACACCTTATAATGCCACAAGGCAATCGGAGGCAGAAGACTAAGTAAAAGCATATATAATACATTTCATATATTATGATGTACTAATATAATTTATTGAAGGATACAAAAAAAAATTAGAAATAAAATTAAGTAAAGAGTGAGTAATGCAATTAAGTAAACAACTTTTACGTTGAACTTGATTTTTTCTACGTTCCTATATCGTGGTTATTCGGGTACTTTATAGCTTCTTCCCTTTGTCCATATATGTGCCATCTCAATAGAAAATCTATGATTAAGCTTTAGTAATAAACAAAATGGACGTAAGCATTGGGGGAGGGAGATATAAATATATTATAAATGAAAGGTTAAAAAATAAGAATTATATGAAAGAGAGCACGATAGGAGGAGGAAGAGAGGATATATGTAGATTATTTAAAGAAAAAAAATAAATAAAGAAGGGACTAGAAGTAAATAAATAAATCTTTGGCTTTTTTTGGGTCACAATTATCTCTGGAATGAGAGAACAAATTAGGTTACTTAGCGTTTTTGTTTTGTAGGGATTCAACCTAGGATTCAACCATAACCCTGGAAGGTCCACCATGCCGATTTGGTGATAATGAAATAAAGGATAAAACGGCGTCGAAGATATTTTCTTAATAAAGTACAAAGAAATGTTATTTTAGTAAGAAAATAAATTTTATTTTCACGTAAGTGAAAAATTGTGGTAAATTATATAAAGGATCATTTAAGTAATAATTAAATTTACAGCAAAAAAAAATGTAAAAAAAAGAACTAAATCTAGTAAAATGACCAGTATTAATATATAATTAATATAGTCTATTTCTTTGTTAATGGTGACTCACTGACCTCAGGGTATTTTTGAGAACTTGTTACTCAATTTTTATAGGTTTATCCTGACGTATAAAACTATATCGTCAGTCCTGAAAGTATTTGTAAACAACTATCTACAATGTCACTCTCTTGTATATGGGGATCCCTTGAAGGGGAATTGTGTAGAGTTATAAAGATTGGATTAGAAAATGGACGAGTATCTAAAAATTTGCCTAGAAGATAAAATTAAAAAATAAGAAGTAGTTGAAGTTTTTTTCTAGAAAAAAAAAATACACAAAGAAATTCGATATTGGACTTCAGAACCACAGGTAAGGAAAATCGTGTGAGTAGATATTTAGCGTCTTAATAAAGAAGTAGGTTATTACACTGATTTTATTAGTTTAACTTTAGGTTATTAAAGAAGAAGATATTATAATCAAAATTACTTTATCATAAGATTAATTCATTAGGAGAATCTGAACTTTATGGGATCAATAGCTCTAAGAAAGAAGAGTTATTGTTTTCTGTTTAAATTATATTTAATTAAGTTTATACAGCTATTATTTGCTGTAATCTGAGCAATGAACTGAAAGGAAATAGGATAAATTCCTACACATTAATAAAATAAATATTCAACGCAAACTAAACACCCCCTATTCTCATTCAAAGGGAAATTGAAAGCGATAAGAGGGGGGTTAACCAAGCCATGGAGCTCAGGTTCACATTCAGGTTAAAGTAAACTTGGCTACTACTCCTGTTTTGCAATGCAAAAAGTGATAGTGAGGACCACCTTTTTTGGCTTCAGTTTTCCTGACAGATTATCCTATCTATTGTACTACTACCTCCAAGGTTTTTATAGTAAAGCTTAGCTCTTTCAAAATGTTTTTCAACTGTATAGCGAATTTAACAGTAGCCAAATACAGACTCATCGGACAAAAACTAAAGTCACTAATAATAAAATTGTCAAAGCAATCAAACATGCCTCTCATTAGCTGGCACTAATCCAGCCAATATTACCAATAATGGTAATAATCTAAATTAAGATACCCTTAACTAAAAAATTAAATATATTCTAATGTTAACAGTTAAACATTTTACTATCATTTTACGAGTTCCTACTTGACATCCCGAGCTCTATAATAATATTTATATAGTAATCAGTAAGTCATAATATCAAATATTTGTCACTGCAATTAGCTATACTTCTTTCGTTATGAAATCTAGGGATTAAAAGACAGAATCGATCACGTCAAGTTAACATAAAAAAAAAAAATGTTGTTAGTCAATTTGTTTATTTTATTTTTATTTATTTATTTAGAAAAGTACATCCGATATGGTCCAACATAAATTAAATTTATTAGTTACACTTTAAATTATTAGGGCACTGTGGATGTTGCTAGGATTTGGCAACAGTACAATATGAATTAATTTCTAGCGATGAAACTAATAATTAAAATAACAAAATACAAATAAATAAAAAAATAGTAAAATGTGAATAAAGTAAAATAAAAATAATTGAAAGAACTTATGAAGTGATTTACAATTACTTAATTAATAATTATTAGCTAATGAAGTACGCAGTAAACTAGATTAAAAATAAGAATACAATATAAAATATAAAAATTTCCATTTCCATTATTATAATAGTTAATTTAAGTTATATGATGTCAATTTATGATTATAATCTACAGCATTACAAGAAATCTAAAAGCGTCCTATATCGAAGTTCGTTTTTTTTATTCCAACGAACAAGCCAGTGTGTGGAAGAGAGAGAGAGAGAGAGAAATACTTTATTTATTCATCTATGCTGCCTAAATACATTAGGTTGGCATCTCACACAGCATACTTATCAATCCGTAATCGGACATATATACATTACACATACATGGTATAATCATAAAAAATAGATATACAATAATAGGATATAATAAACAATTTTTTTTCACCCCTACAGTTTCCTTTTACAATCCATTTCGGTCTGTACAACCAATACAAATGTTTCACTCATTCCTATTTTTCTTTCTCATTTCTGCTTAATTATTCAATTCACCCGATCAACAAATTCGCACTCCGGAATTCACCCTCCTAGATCCTCTTCAGTGACCCGCTAAAAAAATTCAATATTAGACGGTAATGTGAGATCAGACCATCATTCATAGTCACAGCAGTAGATCAGTCTACCAAGAACAAACAACTAGATACATTTTACGAGAACAAGAATAACACATAGATTAAAAGGAAAATATAATAAAAAAAAACCGGTTACAGGAAACACTTGAATGGATAAATAGTCTAAAAATAATAGAAATAATGAAATAAATAATATAAATAAATAATAGAAAAATTAAGAAGAGACATGCATAAATGTATAAATTGGTTGCTTTGACCAATGTCCGTTCTGGATAATACTCCAGTGACATCGTACTGCATGCCTTCACTAGCTGGAGGTACATCGGACAGTAACTAAGGTCGTTATAAATATGTGGGCTCTTAACAGAGGATAATTCTTGCCTTTAACGAGATGAAGGTAGACCAGAGACCCAGATCTGATTGACGTCCTCACGTTAGATTTTGATGCACCATCTATACAAATTGTCTGATATTACGCACTTAGCAGTAGTTAAAAATTTTTAATGAATTCTCGTTATGAGAGTTAGTTTTTTGGAATTAATTATTTATCACAATATAGTAATATAACAATATATAGTTTTTATATATTATTTTTTATAATAAGTAAAACTATTATCTTTCCTACTATTCTTCATGGATGGGAAACGTGGCTAGTACAATAAAGGTGGAACAACCTCTTTAGGTTTTTTAAAATAAAGTATTGCGTATAATATTCGGACCGAAGAAGGATGAGTTAACTGGAACATGAATTAAGAAGGCCACACAACGCCGAATTGCGAGAACTGCGCTCTGTGAGTATAATTCATGTTATTACTTATTATAAATTATAAGATATATAAGGTCGTAGGGCTTAGTAAGGAACGGATCCCAAAAAATGTATAAAATACTGATCCGATGGGAAATGTGTAAGGGAAGACTAAACCGATAGTAGGGGAATTGCGTTAAGACTGATCTTGTGGATTTGGGCCTCACAGGACAGATGTACGTAGAAATAAAGTTCACTAATCTCTTACTAATATTACTATTTTTAATTTTACTTACCGATATATGAAATATATAGTAAGGGCAAGTATTTTGATAGTGAACATTTTCGAAATCTATATGATTAGGGTTGCGATAAGTGAAAAACACAAAAAAGTAAAAATTTACTTATTTTATAACAAAACTAAAGAAGTAAATATAAAGTTATATAATTAAGATATAAAGTTATTTAATTTTGTTATTCCACTCCCAGATTTAATTAGTTAATCAGATGCACTTAATCAAATATAAGTTTTTCTTCATATTTTTATATTACTTCAATTCTTAAATAATTTCCAATTTTGTAATTGTAGTTATTTAGTTGATTCTTATATCTATATTATTTTAATTTGAATATTAAATTCCCTTCGTTTATATACAGTTTCAATATTCTTATAATGTTACACTCTTTTCTTCAATACTACTTTGTACCTCATTATTTGTTATCTCCTCCCCCCTTTGTTATTCCATTTAATCATTATGGTTGTTATTTTCGAATTCTAGCTTTCGACGGAAAATATACATCTTGAGGTTCCCTGGGTTCTTTAAGTCGTATGAAACTGATACTACATATTTAAGGCGTGTACACGCCGGGGATGTGGCAGCAACTACGTCAATAAAATCAACTAACTGGAAGTGCCACTTTATAGAATCTATTTTTCACATTTTTTTATTTTTTCGGAAACGATTTTGATAAAACGCGGCAGTTCAATGTAAAATGTAATTGATCTTTAGTATTATCTAGGCCTTATCCTCATTGACATAATCTGATAGGGCTTAAATGTGTATTTATCAAATAATGTTCCTCTAAATTACCTTGAATTTAGTTTATTTGAAATAAATAGCCAATTATCATCGTTAGTAGTAATAAAAAATTCATAAATACACATTATTAATGAATTTAATGAATAACTGAAGGAAAATGAATGAAGAATAGAAAAATACATACAGAATTCGAAATGAGATCACCCGATCCTCTCCTGATTGTACGCTTATATTTATGAATGTATATATATAGCCACGAAAAAAGTTATTATTTGTAATTATGTTCTCAAGAACGTCGAATGTAGCTTAGCCAGTTAAAATTTGAGCTCCAACCACCACTAGTCCACATAAGACTATATAACAGTCATATCACTATATCAATTTAGTATTATGTAATGAAGTTGGTATAAACCGCCCAGATATCATGTTGTCTATTTACAAAGGTTTATTGACTTCGCAATCTTAAAACCAATAAATCAGGAGGTTCTAGTCACGCGACCGGTTGGGAAACTTTATTTCAGTTAGTAGGGCGAGTTTATATTTATGATATTTTTCTTGGTAACAAAGTTTATTTGGTTACTTAGCAGGGACGCCTATAATTAATAAGAAAAAATCTGCATATCACCCAAGTTTACGATGAAAATCACTCGGTCGATTCAAAACAGATATTTTTATCATTTTATCAGTCATTCGCTGTGAAAATAATTTTCCTACTAATTGCCCAAATGAACGTTTCAATCGATAAAAATAAATTAACACTGTTGACTGAAATTGACATTGTGCTCTTAACGATTTTTTTTTTTTTCTGACCTAGAAAAATAAACATAAACAAATTAAATATATACAATAAAAATGGATGTATATATGGAGGCAAATATTGATCTTGGTTTGCCAGAGTGGTATTTGTTCACGAAATGCAATCCGTAGCAGTCAATATTTTCCGGGTAGCAGTCAAAAAAGTTATGAAAGATACAAAAAATAGAAAAGATCTTAACGATTTATTCAATGCTAAATTGTTATAGAATCAATATTGAAAATACTAATAATGAGAGTTGAACATTCTCACACGGACAGGGCTGTATATAAATTATGTTAAATTAAAAAAACATATGATTTAATAATTATGGTGAATAATTATGTTTTTCTTAAAATTATTGCCTTCGCAACGGTATACGTAATACGTCTATATTATTGCTGTTATGTCTGAAAGTTTAATTTCAATCTTGGAAAAATATTTTTTCTCTTATATCCTGAAATTAATAATCTAATCCTATAATAGTAATAAAAATTAAGATGGATTATTATTTCAAAGAAACAAGATTATAGATAATTAATGGGAAATCGTTTTGAAAATTTGACATTGAAGACCAATAAAACTATTTTGAAGCCTAGCTTACCTTAAAGAGCATTAAATTTTACATTGATGTATTGAGGTTAATCGAATATGTTGAAGTTGTTATTGTTGAGGAAATAAAAAAAAAATCCATTATATAAATTAAATAGGTAAGACTTACAAACGGTACATGCCCCAAATCAGTTTTTTGAGATATTTACAGTTTTGTTAATTATCCGATATTATGCTTTCAAGTCTCATCAACATTACCAGCTATTATTTTGCGTTTAAAAGAACCTAGAAGAAATGATTTTTATATTGTATTATTCAAATACAGGAATGACGGACAGTACGGATTTATTGGTTTTCGTGGCACGGGTCAGCAATCTTAAAATCAGCTGGCTAGATAGTAGTTTGCCTGATTTTGTTACCAGACCCTGTTTGTGTTAATTGTGTGGTGTCTGAACATTCCATTTTGTGATTAATAATACTGCCCACTGCGTTTATAAATAATACTGTGGTGATAAGTTTGATTAAGGCTTGAATACTGAATGCATTAGAGAGCCGGTACCGACGTGGGCACTCCAACTTTTGAGCAGTTTGAGAGTTGCAGCGGTGTTCGTAACTACGAATGAGTGACCTAAACATCTTTACAACAAAATATCTTCCCTTCACCTTTCGGAATGGGTCATCTTTTCTTCAGGAACTTCATCCAGTATTTTATTTTATATATGTTTATTAATTTTGTAAACTCGTCTCTCTCTTTTCACAATTCGTTATGCTAGTTGTTGTTGTTGTCTGGGTGTTAAGAGCGTAAACCCTGAGGTCATCAACGCCCATGTTTCGTGCTTTATATTCTATTTCTATAATTCTATTTCACTTTAAATAATTTCCAAAACAAATTTAAATAATTACTTCTGTTGGTATTTTTTATTACGTATAGCAGATTTTCTGGTTTAAATCTTATTTAAAAGGCCATTACTTTTTAAGAAAACTAAGACCATTTCCACGTTCTTCTGGTCATCATTCAAAGCATCCGATACACTCGGTACTACTCTCAATCTACTCAAGTTCGCGGAATAAAAATGACATTTCTCAAATTTGTGACTGATCGTAAGTACACTGTTGCAGTATTGACATTTTGGCTGTGGCTGCTTACTGATCAGATATCTATGAGTTAAACTCGTATGACCTATTCTCAATCTGGCAATAGCTACCTCCTCCCTGCGATTGGAACGGTATGATGTGTCCATGGTTTAGTGGTTTTTTTGATGGTTTTTAATTTGCTTGGCGGGCTTTCATCCCACATGGCTTGCCAACTAGATAATATCTCATTTTTCATTGGAAGACTTATTTCTTGTGGTGTCAGAATGGCCGTGCCCTGACCTGGAAGAGCAAGTGCTTGTTTAGCTGCAATGTCCGCCAGTTCTTTTCCAGTGATCCCCACGTGACCCGGCACCCATATAAAGAAAACAGTTTTTCCCAAGTTTTCGAGCATGTTGGTATAATTGTGAATTTTTATGATCACCGGGTGTTTCGGGTAAACGATCTTCATGGCTTTTAGTGAACTTAAAGAGTCGGTAATGATAACTATGTTAGTATTCGTAACTGTCATGAAGAAGTGGAGTGCTGAGGCTATTGCATGTAATTCAGTTGTATATACACTGCATAATTTATGCAGTTTTATTTTATGCTTACGTTATGCTAGTTTTAATTTGGTCTAAAATGTCTTTTATTTTGGCTTATATTATTTTAACTCTTTTGTTTTACTAATTGTTTATGTTTTCTATTGCTGACCACGCCAAATAAAAGTTTATATTCGAGTCAGATTATTTTTGGTTATTGTTTAAAGGTTTCTTCAAAAAGACTACGCCAATTTGCGGTGGCTTTAACACCGTTAAAAACTAGAAATCCTTATTTTTCACGGTCACAATACTTCCCTTACAATATAATCCTTGTTAATTTGATTTTCTAGTAAAAAAATAATTAAACAATTATAATTTAATGCAAAATTAAATTTTATAAAATTTAAAAACTGAAGATTTATGAGTAATATTGAATTATGCAGGAGAGGACTTTGTATGGTTAGGTTGAAGGATGCCTTATACCCCACTTATGAACCGCCGGCAATAAATCAAGCTGTTTACAGGGTCAACTCAAGTGGCTGCTCAAGTGATAGATCAGCTACTGTCAGGGGCCAATCACTGAGCTAACGCCGATACTAACCCATGCATCTTGGTCACATTTACTCTGTAAGAATAAAAATGATCAAAACGGAGCACGGCTTAGAATTTATGCATAGAAAGGGGATTTAATTATTTTCAATAATAAACTTCTTAAATATAGGTATATACCTATAGAATCCAATATACTCACCCTTGCTCTAAACTGGAGATTTCGGAAGACCCGGAACATTACTAAAAATGAAAATAATCATTGATCGAGCAGTTGGAAATGGAACACACTATTTTTCCTGTTATAATTAATAGATAATTATTATTTAAAAAAAAAAAATAGATCTGTACATACTACTACAGGGATGCAGTACTTTGTACGGAAATACTGTTTATTTAAATTTTAATAATCTTAATGCATTTTTTTGTTTATTCTGGGACTGGAACATTTAGTACAATACGACAAAATAGTAGATGTACTTTGTAGCCTTGAAGTATCTGATTAAAGAAGAAAAGAATTAATACATAATAGACAAACTAAAAATACAAAACAATAAATCATAACAAAATAATTTTGAGGTTTACATAAAGAAACGAATAAACTTCTTACATTACTAACTAAAACTGTAAGAATAAATACCAGCTGAAATAAGACTGCACTTTTTAAAAGTTTGCTTGTGAAATTCAATGAAACTGGGTGGGTGGAAGGTGATGGAATAACTGAAGTTTGAAGGTGAGACGAGTACTGCAGGACGGATGAAAGCAGTAATAGAATTGAATAGAGTGTCTCTAGGAATCTGTAAAAATTCACATTTCAGTGGGCCGTTGTATATAAATCTGAACGGATATTGAAGGAATGAACAGAGCATTTGATATTAAGGAGATATGTGTATTGGATAACTTGTTAGAGAAAGGATGCCAGTTAATACGACGGTCGGAAAGGTAATACCACTTCGACACTTCATAAATTCGGGAGATGGAAGAGTCCCTGGAGATCCCGAAGGTGAATCATACAAAGAAATTTATTGGACTATAGGTCTAGAAAATGAAATATTCAGTCTTTGAATAAATAAAAGAGAGCCGTCAGGATAAGAGACATATAATCCAAAAATAATATTAATGATTTAAGTACAAAGAAAATAATATAAATCAACATAATTATATGGCGAAATAAATCTATTTTATTAGTAATCCTAATTGTTATTTGATTTGGTTTAGACAGATGAGTGATATTATAAATTTTGATGCAAAAGTGACTTATCTACCTACACTCTTTTGAAATCTTTGTCAAGAGAAAAACTTAGCTTCTTTTCTTAAAAAAACTAGCGTTTATTGCCATCTGGGGAATATTTCAGCCGAACTAAAACCTTTAACTTAAAAAACTTTAATGTCATCCGAAAATATATTTACATAAAAAAATATTCAATAAAATGGATGACTCATTTGTGAAATTAAGAAGCATTAAGGTTTTCCGAGGGACTTTAGATTGTAACGATTGGATACGAGAGGAATTCGATGGTTTAGTGGAGTCCCGAAGCTGAACTACTAAGTCCAGAACTATCTAAAAATCGAAGTATGGCCTACCATGTTATAGTCATATAAATCAGTCTTTTATAATTAATTTTGGACTGTTTTTTCCAGCAAGTGTTGTGATAGTCGAAATCGACGAGCAATTCCCGTTTTTTCAGTCTTGTATTCTGAGGATCCAAAGTCAGTCCTTTGTTCAGATTTCTTTGTATCGGATCTGTTCGATAATAAGTGGAGTAATATTAAAGTATGATGGGGCAGGTAGAAGTCATAGATTTACGATGAATTAAGCTTAAATTTAGCTGTAATGTGATTTGGTGGGATTTATTGGAATTCATTTTGATCCTCCAGTTTTGACACCACTCTTAAGAGTGGTGATGTGGGATTGGAGGGTTTGGGATACAATGGAATGGTCATTATAATAATAATAATAATAATTGTCTTTATTTATATACAAATATACATTTATAATAGCAGCATTTATATTTATATGTACATCTTCTTTTTCATTATATACGTGTATATAGACCTTCCTTTAAGGAGTATTAAAGTCTTTAACAGGGACTATCCGTACTTTGGTTCGCTGAGAGTTCGCTTATCTTCATCTTTCAGTATTCTCTGTCCTTGGTTTTTCGTGACCACAGTCTTCCTTCTACCTTCTTTACCTCGTCTTCACATGTTCTCTTTTGTCTGCCTCGGTTCTTTTTCATACCCAAAGGGATCCACGCTATTAGTTTCTTGGCACAGTTTTCGTCGTTCTTCCTCACTAGCTGCTCAGCCCATTGCCATCTTCTTGGCGTGACACTGGTTTCTTTCCTTATTGATAGGCTACTGAGCTTTTGGTTTCTTCTTATGCCTAGCTTACTCCTATCCATTGCTCTTTTTCTTGAATTTTTTTCTCATGGCGCTTTTTGAGGACCATTTTTGAGGCATCCATAAGACATTACAGCTATTTAAAGCTAATGTTTTTAAAGGCTGGCTGATATTTTTGTTCTTCATTATCATTCGCAAGCTCCAATATTTCCGCCAAGCTGTCCTTGTTTGAATCTCTGTCGATTGCCTATCTTTGAAAGAAATCCTTTGCTCCCGATATTTGATTTTGTCTGGTATGCTTATTTCTGGAAGGTCTGTTTTCACATTTGTGACATGTGAGTTTGTAATTATTTTGTCTTCAGGAGGTTAAACGATAATCCGTGTTGGGCACTGTACATAAGCTAGCATGGTCACTATTTCTTCTTCTTTTCTTGAGATCAATAGCACATAATATGCATATTAAGGTATGCTTAGTTTTATACAGGTGATATTGATTCCATATTTATCTTAATCCATCTCCATTAGAATAAGTTCCAATACTATACTATGATTAATAATGACATTACTATGATGGAGTTGAAGGGTTATTATTAACTGTTAATAGACATGTGTCATCGGCATACGTGGTGAGAAAAGTGTTAGGATGAGAAGAGGTTGACAGCTGTAAAAACTGTATTAAGGATTGGACCAAAAATACTACTCTGTAGTACACCAAAAATATGTACACCAGCAGACTACATAATAAAGGTAAACATACTATTTCATAGTCTCATTTAAGGGAGAAATAGTTGACAGGGTATTTATAGGGTTTGAAGTCCCCAGCAAATGTCCTTGACAATACATTGACGCATGAGGCAACATTTTATGGCTTAAGTGAACAAATATTTCACGTTTTACAGCAACGAAATAATTGAATGAATTTACTACTTACGACTTTTTAATTTATTTTTTTATTTTTCTACTAAGAAAGGACAAAGAAAGCAAAAAAGAAAAAAAAAGTAGAAGCAGTCAGCACACTAAATGTTGGCAATGGTCCAAGACTGCAGCCGGTACTGGAGGCCAACCCAGCTCCTATAGTTGCTTATCATTTGTCTTGTTTTAGGATGTTCTTTTGAAAATTTTGACCTTACAATCTTCTTACTACTGCAGGGAAAGCAAGGATTAATCCTTACGGAAGATACATAATTTAAGGAAAAAATATTTTTTAACACTCAACTTCTTTTTGGGCTTATCATCGCACAGCTTTTCATAATAACAAATCTGTATTAAGTAAGTAAGAAGAAAACTGGAATTTTTTGAGGTGAAAATTCGAAAGGCTACTTAACGTTTGTTAAAACAGAAGTTTTCATTTTACATAGCGACATCTTCTAATCAAATTGTTTTCATAAAAGTCAACATCCTGCACCTGGTAGTAAATTCTGTTTATTTTCGCCTTAAATATTAATTAAACAGGTTTAAAGATATAACCATAAAAATATAATTTCAAATATTACTAAATATGTCGAAATAATAATAACATTACTTTTGATTTACGTTTTAGACTGAAATACACCTTTTGAATTTCTCCTAGTCCAAAGAACAAAGTCGCAAAATGGCCAGTCTATATAATCTCCGACAATTTTAATCAAACTCGGCAAAATCTTGTTCTAAGGTTCCTTTAATTTTGTTTATTCCAAAATTGTTAACCGCTTTGCGTATTTAATAGTATTACAAAAGGTCTTGGCTGGAAAATCGGTGTCAAACGAGTGTGCCCGATCTCTCCCGATATCAGTCTTACGTACACCTCTTTATTATATTTTGTAAAACTCAGTTGTATTCTTAGTAGAAAAAATGTTGATATTAGTAATTTACACCTCGAGAAACCCTAAAACACTTTAAAAACTTTTAAAGAAAATGAAAAATACAAATGTTAGCAATTTTGGTTTTCTATGGTCCTTTTTTCGAACATACAACATGCAACAACTTCAATAAAACTCCATCAATCGACAAGAAAAGTGGGAACGTAAGATGAGTGGTAAACGAAAGTTGTGTGATGTGCGAACAGCACCAGACTTTTTAAATTAGCATGATGCTATGTTGCTAAGCAGTAGTTGTTGTGGTAGAGAGATATATACATAATTCCCAACTGTCTTAATTACGTTGCTCTCTTATGAATTATTCCTACGAGGTAGAGTGGATTAATTAACAGACTATATACGTGGACAGAATAATAGAATCAGGAAAGTAATTTGTTGCAGGCAGCAGTTGGACGGAACTATACAAATGAACTATAATTATAAAATTAAAAACTTAATGAAAAAAATATTAAAACAAGTGAAACGTCTGAAACATATATATTCATAAAATAAGGAACCATTGTTATTTATTTCGTATTGTATAGAATAGAAACTGTTTTCGTCAAGATCTCTTCAGATAATTTTCAGTGAATACCACCTATTCCAAAACAAAGTAAATACTTCATTTATTCGTCAATTTAAATCAATACCTTTTAACACTTTAGCATAATTCAAATTTTTCCTAATTTGATAATTGTTACATTCTGTGAGTTTTTCTCGGTTCCCAATATTAAAAATGAAAAATATATAAAAAAAAAAATTTTAAAAATCAGGAGGCTATATGGGATAAAACTGTAAAAAAAGATAAAAATTAAGCCCACATCACCTGTTGTTAATCATAGCTGCAAAACTAAAAATAATTATTAATCATTAATTGTTTAAATAAAAAAAACTATATCCATTTGAGTCTTAAACATTCTTTATTAATATTTTATTGTAAATGCCCAATGTTTCGGCCAACCTGGATATCCTCGAAGACGATTTTAACTCTAAATTCACATTTCACGTCCAGCTATTAATTTTTTTTGGAATCTATTCTGCCCAGGTCTAATAATTTTATTCAAATTAACTTATTTTATTTAAACGTAAAACCATTCTCGCAGAAGTTTTTTTTTCGGCCAAGGCTCCCATTGCAGTCCTATATTGTCTAACCATGGTTGGGGGGTCAAAGTCTTTCATTTTGAGGGACCACTACTCAATGAAAAAAGTCAACGCCCCTGGCCGAATTCGAACAGCCAATATACATCAACTTGGACGGCCCGTCGAAGAAGTTATAAGATTTTTTATAAAATAAATAATCATGTCACATTTTCGACTACCCTAGTAATGTCTTGCAGTGTTAGGCGAAAATTAATGGCAATTACATTTGACTGTAATTAATGATTGCGATTACTTCAGTTCAGTTAATAATGCTGATTTTGGACCATGATTGCAGTACTGCTCAAAATTGCAATATTAAACATTGATAATATGTTGTATTTATCAGATGTGACATCCAAGTAACACATGGCGTGTCTAATTAGTCCTCGTGCACCAAGAATTCCGTTATACGTATCATAGAATCAATTATATTTCATATTATTATGCCTAACTCCAGGTATCCCGAATGTATGTTGCAATTTTATTAAATTAGTGTGGAAAAAGGGGAGTTAAATTGTGAGACATTTTCTGCTTATTAAGGAACACTTATATTTCCGTTAATAAAGTTATAATTCCCTGGAGAGGTGACTTGGGTTAGTGCGTTAGCTTCAATAATTGTTTTGATGTGATACAGATAAGAACTTATCTTGGGTGGTCTCATAGATTATGAAATTATGGCTTATCTGTGAGACTGTGATAAGAGGTTCGCTGTCGCGGTTACTTCTGGGCGAAAATTGCGAATACTATGAATAATTCGCTTGGTTTTTGGAAAATAGTCAATTTATCTCAGAGACTGGCCAGCTAGTTGGCGGTGGGGAAGTAGGAGGGGCAGGAGGGGCAGAAGGGGAAGGCGTGGTAGGTGGTAGGAGGGGTAGGAGGTGGTAGAAGGGGTAGGCGTGGTAGGAGGGGTAGGCGTAGTAGGAGGGGCAAGTCCTGGCTTGCATGCCACGAAAGATATTATGAGGTGGCTTCGCCAGTCGTGGCGTCTTCAGGGTCGTCCGGTGTACGCGGCAAGAGGGGCTCAGAAAAGATAAGACCTCTGACCCCGATTTTATACAAAATAAGAAAAACATGAAAAAATCGGATTATGTAAATCCGATATACCGCCCACCTAAACTTGGCACTGCCGGATTTACAATAAAAAAATATACTGAAACGCAGAAGGCGCAGTCTGCCGTAAAAGATGAAGGAATTGATGTTAATCACGCTCCAGATTAGATGATAACGATAATGGTGATAACTTTTAAAACGAAACAATTCCATCGATAATACGATAATATGAATATGTACATATGCATAATATGTCGTGGGAAATCAAACGAACAATTAATTAAATTCTAAGATCAAAATGCATGCATTAAACGAACAACAATAAGTGACGACGAATAAATCATGTACAATGTATGGATCTTGTGGATACAGTTCAAATACAATTAGGACGCTAAGCCATATAATTAGAGAATCGGGATGATGTAATATACCCTCAGATAGGACGTAACGTAGCAACGAAATCGAAACCACGCTTCTATACGCTTATCATCTATTGTGAGTCACATAAAGATTAACGATTATAGGAAATCAAAATGCATTGATCTCCACGGAATCCAAGCAAACAAGCAAGCCACCAGGAAAGAACCAAGTTCTGCTACCCACCCTGAAAATCCCTGGCTCATCAAAGAACGGGGTTTCAGTTACCCGATTTAGCACCATCGGAGTGTGCTGAGCACAGTGGATACCGATTAGGCACTATTCGTGCAACACTTTTCGCCTGGATAGAAGGCGCGTGTGCACACCCGAACGAACGGTTTCCCGCCTATAGCGGTGCCAGCGCCTACATATAGCAGGACCGGGCTCCTCCTGAACTCGAAACGTTTTGCTCTACCACAGGAACGTCAACACGTACAAAGAGCGAGGTGGCGGTAGATGAAGTACTATAGGATTAGGTCCCTATCATGAGGTTGCCCAGTACCGTTGGCAGAAGATACAGGTGACGATTTCCGAAGGCCTTGGTGGAAGCACCAGTAACCAGGTGTATACGTGCCTATGAGCGAATTGATCGGACGGAGAACAAAAAAAAGGATCAGCAAGTTCTTGTGCGACTCTTAGCATGTCGGAAGTTATGCGAAGGTGCGACGTTCTTGGCCGGAACGCTTAGAACACTTCAATATGGAACATGCAGTACCCATGACTACTTCCGAAGGAGAATCTCGAGGCCTGGATGTGTCGCGGGCATGACCCATAAAATCCCGGGACTTTGGGGAATGACAGCGGCGGGAGAACCTGATCGGCTTTCCACATGCAGCACGCTTGTGATGCTTGGCGTTACAAAGCGATGACCTGAACTCCGAATATCACTTTGAAGCGTGCTTTTCCAACCCCAGGCAGTTCCAGCACAGATTGGATTGCCGAACGAAGTCATGGCGTTCCTGAAAGCTTAAAGCGAGGCATATTTAGCACCGACTAATGAGATGCTTTCTGCTACAACGGGGACAAAGTTCCTTGCAGGGGGAGATAGATTTCCGGCGAAGAGAAGTTTTGGGTGACTGGTAACGGCCTGATCCATCCGATTTTCTGGGAGACGTGCGCCTAGGAGGCGACCCGAATGTGTTCGGGAAGACACGGGTCTTCGTACCGACTTTGCTGGAAGCAAGGATAATCCGACCATTGCTCTACCGGCCGGAGCGTCGGAACGAGGCTGCATGTTCATATTAATATTAATCTCAATTAATCTCTGTCTCACGAGCGCTATGACCTCATTGATGGTCGGAAAGTCGCTCCTTGCATGGGCAAGCTCGAAGTGCTGTCTGGTAACAGGGTCCAATGCTGGGAGAGCCAGTGTGGACTGTATGACATCCGCTTCATCGTCTATAGCTAAAGCGCGAAACGATTCCATCCTCTCACCTACCTTGGTAATGAAGTAACTTATATAAAATTATATAACAGATAAGTAAGTAACGCCAATGAAGAGTATTTCGTGCATAACGCGATTTTTGTTTTTTTTTATACGGAAAGAATACGTAGAAACGATTTAACGATTTTTAAAGAAACGATTAAAGATAAATAAACAACGATAATATAAATTGGCAAATTTAAAATACGTTCGTTAAAATGTTAATTAATAATTTAAAAAAATAAATATTATCACAACCACAAATTAAATAAATATTAAATGTGAACCAACAAGTAGAGTAACATTAACAACTCTAATTTTGTTTGTTACAACAAGAAGGAGAGAACCATTAAACGAACACTAAATAGGACATTTCAATAGTGAAATACATCATCAATCATGACTTAATACATAACAAATAAATAAATATAACTATGACGAGTGGCCTATATAACAAATAAATTCTTAAGAACGTTTTGATTATTATTTTTTTTATTTTAACGATAAACTATCTAAGATTTAAACAATATAATCAACGAAATATAAACAAATACAAATTACACAACCATGCATATAAATACAAACACACAGGTAACTACAGTCATCCACAAACATAAATACATTTTTATATCACAAATATGTAGATACATGAATAGATCATATATACTTTTTTTTTAATAGGTATAGGTATTAAAAAATATTTTATTTGGAGGCCATAAACAATTATTTATGATAATAAGCGCTGGAAGTTTATTCGTCAGAAGTAAGTAAACTATCAGTCACCGGCTCACTATTTTCTTTAAATGCCTAGTGGAGCCCATAGTATAGACTCAATGGATTAGGTTCAAACAACATACTGGCCTCCCGCGTCCCTTTAAACAGGAGCGAATAATAAAGAGGGAAATATTTCTGGGGATAATCTCTACGTTTAATAATAATTAACAGTAAGTTAAATCAATTATCTTCAGTAAAATGAACCAGTGAAAAAGGGCCTAATGTCTCACAATATTTTAATTTTTTTAAATTTAATTGTCTCACTAGCTCTTCCACACTAAGTTTCATAATTTAAGTATCATAATCTGAGTTCAATCCTCACACTCTTGAAATTTTATTAAATTAGTGTGGAACAAGGGGAGTTAAATTCTAAGACATTCTCTGCTTATTTATGAGCTCTTATATTTCCTTTAATAAAATTATAATTCCCTGGTGGCTTATCTGGGTGACTGTGTTGGAAGTTTCGCTATCGCGGTCACTTCTGAGTCTTCTAGCCGTTTCCCACGTTCAGGTTAAGCGGTGAGCGAAATGGTGAATACCATGAATCTTCGCCTGGTGTCTGGAAGAACGTCCTTCTATCTCGGGGGTTCGCCAGCTAGTCGACGGTGGCGTGGTAGGGAAAGGTAAACCAGGTCCTGGCTTGCATGGCACGATTTATAATATCAGTTGGCTTCGCAGTCAACGTTGTCGTGGCGTCTTCGGGGCCTTCCAGAACGCGGCAAGGGGAGCATAAAAAAAAATTAAACCCCTGACTCCGATTTTGTACGAAATGAAAAAAAAAGGGAAAAAATCGGATTATGTAAATCCGACAACGATAATGGATGAGACAATTAATAGGAAAAATATTAAAAAATGTTTCAATCGCAGAATAAACGAAAGTATGACTTAAGAGTAAGATCGAAGAAGTATCCAATGGATAAAGGGAACAACAGGACCTGAAGGTGAATCGAAGGTATTATCCCGGCAGAGGTATAATAGATTAGATCCAAGAGGGTCTAAAGGTCATTAGTTCAATCTGATCATCTCTCTTGAGATGATTAGGTCCGGTCTGGGAAGATCACCTACAGACCAATTAGATCTATTGGAGCTAAAAGCTAATTCTCTGATGAACTGTAACTAAATCCTATTATTGTTATGGTATATGAGGGCCATCTTAAGCGCAATCAACATTTTACAACCCAACTGTTAAATTAAAGGGCCACTTTCGAGGATCAATCGTAATAAAAATTGTTTTTGTGGAAGAATAGAAAAAATAAACCGAATAAATAACAAAATCTTTACATCAATAAAACTTTGTAATATAACTTCCCAAAGTTCGAGAAGACCCTCTGGAGGGTCGAAATAGAAGGAAGTATGTAAACTGATTGTAAAATGATTTGCTCAGAATTAGTCGAGTGAGGTTTCTTAATCGAATGAGAAATCTCCCATGACGATATCTCATATATTTCATCTCATGTAACGTATAGTAAATGTCACTAGAAAAGTATGAAATTAAAACATTTACCGAAAATTATGAAATTTCCTTTCAAAGGCAAAATGTGACATAGCATTAAAGGTCAATCCTTGCCTAACACATGTAGGCAAATATTCACCTCTCACATTTAACATGAAAATTTCGATCATTGACGGTGATGTATACGCCATAAAAATCGTCTAATAATAATGTTATAGTTTGGAGCAGACATGAATCTTTATTGTATGACGTATTTGATCTTCCATGTTTTGTAGTAGATACTTTTCATACGCTTTGTTGTTTACAAATAAAAACCTATTGAGACTAAAAACCATGTACTTGTCAAACCTTTTATTTATTAAGTCATGTATTATCATATTACAATAATATTCTGATACCAAATTTAGATATAGTACTTTATTTAGGATCTTACTTGGACGAAAGACCTGAAATGGGCAAGCCACATAAAACGTAAAAGAAATTAACCAACTAGTACAAGAGCCAGGAAGAAAAAAATTGTATTAATCTCATTATAGAATATTAAACTATTTTCCAATTATTTTTATTTAATTTAGCTTGAGTCTGTTTATCTTTTTATTTTTACAATTTCATATTTATTTGTTTTTCCTTTTGTATTCATTTTTTTCTGTTTATACTGATTATTCAAAAGAAAATATATTTTTCGTTTTCTATGCTTTTATGTTTGATTTTTGCTTAAACAAATAGTGTGTGACCTTTTTATCAATTAATAAATGAAAATATTATCACAAGTCCTCTTTAAACCGGATATGTTATTATAATTATTATATGTTAATTTTCATTTTTATAGAATCGGAACAACTATGCGTTATTTGAATCACAATAATCGATTTGATGCTTGGGGAACAGTTAAATCTCTTGTCTGTTACATCAACTGACAGGAGTTTTAAAAGGATCAGACAGCCTATAGCTTTAAATCATCCCTTTTTTTTTTTTTAAATAATATTTCATAAAGTAATAATATGGTTCGGCTATCAGTTCCAACTTAAAATGTAGCTCTGTAAAATTGTCGTAAGGTGATCTCAATGAGATTCTGTAATTAACATGAGAATTGCTTAGTTAACAGCGGTAATTACTTAGCCCGAACAATATTCACAAAGCTCCCACTGACAGTAGTTAATTAATTACTAGAGGTCATTTCAGTTGATCACCGACTTAATTAATGTTGTGACAATAATTGTATTGTATTTAGAGTTAGGTAACATTGACACTTACTATCAATAAATCAACATTTAAATGAATGAAAATAATAGTGAAATTTGCTTTGGGAGGAATAAATTGAAGAAAGAACAAAACGAAACCGACGCCCCTTAAATGATTCCTGCCTCACCTTATCAGGAGTGAAGTAGAAGAGATTAATATCTAACAACTGGAAAGTCCTGGAAACTGAGGTCTATAAACATTAAACAGTTTTATAAAATAGATAAAATTAATTCTGTGTTCTTGTTCGAAAACTTGATAAGAAAGTTACGGTCATGGTAGCAACTTCTAACTGGGCCAAACTTTTCTAGTCTCAGATGGAAGTCAACCAGTGCAATGGTGAAGTGACTATTATTAAATAGTATAAATAAAAGTATTTCTTATTGACACCTTTTAATGAAAACTGTAAATTAATAATTTAATATTTATTTAGGCAAGTGTATTGTAGGTAAATGATGTAAAGAAATAAATTTAAATTTGTATTATTTTTATTCTTACTGAAAAAAATTACTCTTTTATGAATTTTCTACTCAATTTTTCCATTTAAACAACATTTTGGGTAGTTTGTCCATTATCAAGATTATAGTTCTAAAAAAAAAAAAAAAATCAGTATCAATAGTTTTAAAAATTATACAGGTAATTTAAGTTAAATGTGTCTCCGTGCAATGTAGTTTATCTCCAGTATTCATGTATTATTTGAAACGTAATTTCAGAAATTTATTGCCGCTGGAATGATTGAACATTTTAAGAAATTAATATAATCCGTTATTTGATTGAGTTTGATTATTTTATCAAATAATCATGTAATGGATAATAGCTATTTTTGAAATATTAATTTCGCGAATAACGCTTGCTGGTTTATTTAAAAGTATTGGTTATTAAATTAATCAATCAGTGTCGTTTAGGCGCTCATAAATGAATACACATATTTGTGCAAAACTATTATATATCAGTAGTATATGCAATTCAATAAAGCAAGAAAAAGCGATGTGTTAAACAAAAAATATTGTGATGAGATTACACTTTTGGAAAGATATATTGCTGATGGAGGTCGGCCGAATAGTTCAATGCCAAGGAGACTTATTGTCTTGTCATCTACACAAGCCTGCCTGTGTATTCGTGTTCCCATCTCGGTAGCGAGTAGGAGTCACCTTGTCGTCTCCATAGAATAGATCTTAGGAGGTATTTTAGCTCCTTTCATGCTCCTACATACTCCATATAGTATCATGCATAATTAATAACGTAGTGTAATCTAATAGCTTAATGATAAACAACCATTTACTAGTACAACTATTAAAAATAAAATAAATTATATAAGCACAACACACAAATTTTATCGATAGTTTTCATTTATTGAGAAATAAAATAAAATTAAAATGAAGTCTGTACCGCTACAGCTCATGAAGCGATAGAGGTGCAGTATTTAGTAAAGAAGTACTGTTGCTGGAACAATGGTTGTGCAAGCAGGTTATTTAGTCAGAATCACACTCGACTTTTTTTAAACAGATTTTTATCCAATTAATGGTAACTGCCTCATAAGGCTGGGTAGACTCAGGAGGGTTCCCGAACCCACAGGTCTCACAGCTCCAGGGAAACAGAAAATATTATCTGTCACAGCCGGATTCGAACCCGGGTCCTTGGAGTTAGTAGCATAGGAAACCAAATTGTACCAGACTCAAAAACTCGAAGCTGAAAAAATTCATTAGCCATATATGTTTACTAATTTATTTAATGTTAATTTTTAAGATATTCAAATAGAGAGTGTACCTCATCACCCAGTGAGCCGTAATTATATTAGAAATACTCAAACTGTATTAATAAAAAATCACAGCAACACTTTAAAATGTAATTATATTACAGTAGAATGATCATTGATAAAGGTTACTAAAAAAATGAACACGGGTGTAAGAAAAAAAAATATATTACAGAATAATATAGTAAAATAAGAGATCTTATTTTTTGGAGCTTACGGGATGTCTGTAAAGTATAAAATAAAAGTATAAAAAATCTATATTTAATTTTAATTTAAAACTTTAAGTTAAAACAGATAAAAACAAATACAGATTAAATATATTCTGATTCTCAAATGCCTAAAATTTATCAACTCATTTAGCAATCTTCATTTTTTTTTTTGCTGCATTATAACGTAGTTTTCTATCCTTTTGGCAAAGACAAAAATACGTAACTAAATCACATCACAAATTAAGCATACAAATTGACCAATCGATTTATATTTAAATTAAAAGAATATACAGCTACTGCCATATATGTGGAACTATAGTTCGAACAATATTCTCAGAAATTTATTGAAACACCATTTTGGATTTGACCGATTATGTATTTTGTAGGCAGTTCCATGAAGCTGCTTTTTTGATTAGTAGTAAAATTTAAAGCTTATCGTGTAAATATAATAACGAATATTTTCATTGCTTTCAAAAATTGTTTTAAAAATAATTAAATTTCAATTAACAGTTCATGAACAAGAGAGTATTTAGAATTTTAATTGTTCGCAAGGAAATCATAAGCTAGTAAATTTTAAACAAATAGTTTAAGTTAAATAAAATTGAATCGATAACTGAGTAAGCCTCGTATAAAAAAATACATTTTATTCTTTTTCGTTTTACGACACTGAAAGATTGTTTAAAAATTTTATTATGACCAATTTTTTTTTTTTTGTGATGTAATGTTTTCAATTTAAAACAAACATTGTAATAAAGGGATTGCTTTTTTTCTTCTCTCCTTTAAAAAAATATTTTGGGGAAACATTTATTATAAAAATTTCTATTCTATGGCTAGGAAGATAATAATGAAAATGAAACAATTGAAATATGAATATTCCGATTAAATTTTTATTTTTATTTCACAAAATTAGTTTTAACTTTTTTGAAATAACTACTGTGGCTCTACCATCTGGTGTCCTATTCTGAAGCCCCAGCATATTTCTTACATCATCAGCAACACCATCAGTCCATCGCAGCTTTGGTCTTCCTCTTCTCCTGTACCATGGAGTGGCTCCATCAGTAATTGTCTTGGTGGATCCTCACTGCCATCCTAACGACGTGTCCTGGCCCTCTCAGTCTTGCAATTTTCATCACTCGAATTATATCGGGCTCCTTAAACATAGTGTATAGTTCCTGGTTTTTCATTCCTTTTCCACTCTCCTCCAATGAGAACAACACCATATAAACATCTGAGGATTCTTCTTTCAAAGACTAGGAGTTCCTGTTCACAAGCCCGGGAGGTTGTCCAAGTCTCACAAAGATACAGCAAGACTGGGCGCAATATCGTCTTATTAAGACAAAACTTTGATTTTCTATAAAGAGCTCTACTCCAGAACTGACTTGCCATAGAATAATAGCACCGATTTGCTGCTGTGATCCTACGCCGAATCTCTTGTTCAGGTCCGTTTTCTTGAGTTACCAATGAGCCAAGATATACAAAAACACTAGTCTTCTCAAATTGGTATTCCCCGAAGGTCACCTCCTCTCTAGACGTAGGCACCTCTCCCGTAACCATATAGATTTTGTTTTTTCCGAATTGACTTCCAAGCCAAGTCTTCTCGCAGGACCCACCAGAGTCCTGGTTCAAGACTTTTGAAATAACACTTAACAGTTATTTTCTTTGTCTGTGGCAATATATAACTATATCAATAACAACTGCTGAGGATGAATTCGTTTATGATTAAACCGTGTTATTTAGCTATTGCGTTATTAGATTAAATTATGTCATTAGAGCTTCTCTGCATGCCTATATCATGTCATTATGATCTTATATCAAATTTACTGGATGTATTATTATGTAAAATTGTAAATTTCAAAAAAGATTAAAAAAAAATTATATCATAGAAGTTTTCTTTTTTAATACAGCGTCTTTGGCGTCACCTCTTTGTATTGCTGGGTTTGTAAACTTAATCCATTCATTGATTAAAATAGTATAGTAATGAAGGTAAAGAAATAGTTCTTATGAGATTAGATGAACCATTACTCGTAGAGGGTTTTTAAGAATGTACAAGAGTGGTCCATACAGCGTGTATAAATAAATAGGTAGTTTTGAAAACTCAAAAAACAGAGATCAATGTTTTAAGCTTAACTGAGGCTAAGATTATTAAAAGTATCGGCATTGAACTTCAAGGCTCACTAAGCAATGTTATATTTAGCTTTTAGTTTAAAAGTAAAAAAAATATAATAAAATAATAACAGAATTAGTGCAGTGCTAGGATACGACGCTGCAGTGAAAGGAAGGCGCTTGCTAGGCAGTTACTCAGAACCTTGCAGTCTTACGGGTTTGCCTATTTCAAATCATCAGGAAGGTTAAGAATTCCTGTAATACTTTGAATAATAATTTAGAAGATGTCGTTCTAAATCGTCTCCGGATAGGCCATACTCGACACATCCATGGTAATCTTATGAAAAAAGAAGATACACCAATCTGTCAATACTGCGGAAACGATCTCAAGGAAAACGAAGGTTTGTTCGTAAACGCTTCTTTTAAGAGATATTCACGTCTAAAGATTTTTATTTTTATGAATTAATATGTGCTCCAAATACTTTATTAATGAAATATAAATACTAATATACGTATTATATATAGTTGAAAGTGATTACCTTGGTCATTAAGACAGGATAGACATCTTTTTTTACAGAATCAGCTACCAAACGTCACTAAATACTCGTATGGGTTATTGTCACGCTCTCTAGATTAGACACCATTGTATTTTTTTGTTAAGGGTGACATTAAACAAAATGGCATTGGCCTGGTCAATGGTTTTGATTCTTTATGGTGAAGAATTATTGAATCTTGCTAAACAATAACATATATCTTCTGCTGTAATCGCTTTTAAGAACATTTACAATGACTGTTATTATTTACATTTCATTAATAAAGAAGTCGGAACACATATTATTTTATTTACTGTAAACTAAACTTTGTTAAAAGCAGGAGATATTTGTTATTGTTTAGCAAGTTTCAATAATCCTTCATCATAAAAAATCAAAACCATTGACCAGATCAATGCCTTTTTGTTTAGTTTCATCCCTAACGAAAAAATCTAGTGGTGTCTAGAGGGCGAATCTAGAGAGAGCGTGACAATAACACATAGCTAATGATGTTTAGTAGCTGATTCTGTGAAAAAAAAAGTCTAGTCTATCTTAATGATCAAGGTAATCACTTCCAACTATATATAATACGAATATAAGTATTTGCATTCCATCAATGTATTATTTGGAACACAAATTAATTTATCTATAATGACGTAGATAATATATAAAAATGAAAACCTTTAGCCATATATGTATATCTTAGGGATTTTTTTCTTATTTGGAAATTCTTAATTTATATTTTCAGTTTAGGCTCTTTGCCATGAAACACCCGATATAATATAATTATTTAATGAATAAGTTATTTCAATTTTTTTTCTTACCTAACTATCCTTTCAGATAATCAA
>NW_027110368.1:1682600-1694798 GCF_000696795.3 Halyomorpha halys
GAACACTTAACTAACTCACACCCAAATTAAAATAAACAGTCTAGAATTAAAATAAATAATCTAAAGGAAGCATATAATTTTATTAGGCAAGACCAGATATTATACGAATATTACTTTTATTATTTAATAAAAAAAAAAGGTTCAAATATAACACACAATTTTACAGTATCCAGTGTACCGTGTACAGCAGGCAAAAGAGAATAAGATATTAAAAAGATTAACAAAAGGAGATCTTAAAAAAAATAGAACGATAAATATAATTAATAACAATGTTGGTAGCTCAATCATAAAAAAAAGAATTAAAGAAAATAGTTTTAAAATATATCCTACTTAAATAAGCAGAATCATTTATGAGTCAAATCTATTCATTTGATTTTTTCAATTAAAAAAAAGTTAATAAATTTAATTTCTTGATGTTTGAAGTAATCGATAAAGACTATAAAAATATATGTAGTCATAATAAAGTAGATTTTTAATTTCCATTGGAACATAAGACATAAAATAAGTTCAGTCCAATACAAATCTAAAATACTTGCGAATTCGGACATCCAGGAGCAGACTCAAAATTAAAATTTTAATTTCTTTTTATTGTAGATACACACCTGAAACAATAATAACAATAATGAGTTAGAAATATTAAAAATAATAGCATTAATATTAATAAATATTAATTTTTTTTTCCATACCCTCCTGTAATGATTTTAGTGGGTATTTGGTACCTATATGTACGTACCAAATACCCACTAAAATAAAATCTTTACAGGAGGGTATGAAGAAAAAAAAAATATTTATTTGAATATACATGTTATTTATTTATTGCATACATGTACATATTCCTATATGCAATACTTAATTAAATTTAAATTTTCCAAAATAAATAGTTTTAGATGTTTTAACGTTTATTGTTATATCTTTTAACACAATTAAGAAATGAGATAAAATTGATTGCAACATACACCTATTCCTATTTAAAATGTTTATTTATTTTTAAAATTTAAAATTAAATAATGTTAGATACTTCAACCTTTATTGATATTAAATTTAAGCTCTTTTTGTTTCCTTCCAAAGGTTTGTTTTCAAAAATTTATTTTTATAATAATTTCAAAAAAATTTTATGTAGTAAAGTCAATAATCTAGAAAAGGGAAGTTTTTGAATGGTTATGAAAAGGGAAGGGTGTTTGAAGAGACCAACTCCAACAATTCAGAGCAAGAGAAAAGTTTTCACTTATTAAAATTATTCAGATCTTTTCTATTCATTCCTTCCATTGGCGGATTTCATATCGGAATAATTTAACAAAAATTCCGCTTTCAAATTATTGTCTATTTCAATCATCTACCTATTAAATTTTGTATGATCAAGAAAATAGTCATAAATTACAAGAATATTTCTTTTTTTTTAAATAATGATTTCTTAGTTATTAAAATTTCTTTGCACCAAACGACTTGTTTTTATTTGGAAACACATTTTTCAAGAGTTAGTTTGAGAACCTAAGACGTTTATATTGGTATATATTTATAGACTAAGAGAACCTAAAGTTTCCAATTAATAATGGAATGTATCTTAATTAAAATTTAAATATTTAAATTTGAAGAAGATAGTTGACCGTATGAAGTAGATTGGAGGAAAATAGTTCGGGAGGCGGTCAATAAAGGTATCAAAATATTAACAAAAAACTATTTTGATACCTTTATTGACCACCTCCCGGATTATCTTCCTCCAATTCGATATTTATTTATTTACATAAGGCAACGGAATAAGGGAACTAACTAAATTCAGATAAACGGGTTCGATTGTGAGGGGCACTTAAAATTATTTAAATACAAAGAAAGTCTGGTGCGGTGCGTGCACAACAAATCTTTCGCTTACAACGTACGTTGACTTGAAATTAATCCTCGCTTCTGAACAGATATTTCTATACTATCCAATTTCGCAATACCAACAATACTAATTTTCCAAATGAACATTTAAGCTGACAGATAGACAGATGTCAATTTTAACATTTTTCAGTAAAGTATTTTTAATATTATTTTTGGTTCTGTAAAAGTATGGCAGGGATATAAAAATATAATGGCTATCATTTACATATTCTTTCTAACTATTTATTCAATTTTAAATTGTTAGAGCATACACGACTGAAACGACAAGAAACTGCTCGTAGATTTCGATTGCTACATCTACTTGAGAAACGCTCTAAACTTCCCATACACTACAAAAAATTATTATACACAATGGACATATGGAATTGAGTTCTGGAGCTCGACCAAACCATCAACCCGTATCCAATCCTTACAATCCAAAATCCTACCTAAAGTCCTTAAAGCTCGTTTTTACGTCACAAATAAACTCATCCACACAGACCTTAATAGCGGATTTGGCCCAAAACAGATATGCGTCTATTCATTCCAAACTCTTTACCCATCCTAACGCATTAGTTCTTTATCTCTCATCCTTAACAATCCCTGATAATCCTCCGAGGCGTCTGAAAAGAAGATGGCCACGGGACCTTCTAAATTAAATTAATGCTTGAAGTACCACCAATGGGTGTTTCCTTCCCAAGATTTTCAAATGTAAATGAAACATTCCACATATTTACTTATAGTATTTATTATTTTGGACAGTATTAAATTACATTAAGTAAATTTAAAAAAATTGTTAGAGAATCAATATTTAAAATGGTTTCATCGAGTCAATCAACCTGTCAACGGAATGGTTCATATAAAGGTTAACTAGAATTAAAAAAATAAATAATAATAACTAATTAATAATTATAGTGATTTAAAAATATCTATCGGACTGGTGAGACGAAAAACACACTGCGCATGCTTCTTTGAACTTAAAAGTAAAACTCGTGTTACTGACCTTTTATTTAAACGTTTTTAATTATTCTCTATTACTTTCAACAAATTGATATATTTTTTATTTTCTCAAATCTCATAAAAGTTTTCAATTTGAAAAAAAAGAGTTTTTCATCATATCCCTTAACGTTAATTATCAAACTCTTTGGTATTTTATATTTGTATATTTTATGTTACTGATAAAATTTGAGATAGTTATTTATATGGAAAATACAAAATTGGAGGTACTTTTGAGAAACAATTTTTTAAAATCCTCATTTATGCCCTGTTAAACTATATTGATCATTGAGGATGCGGCCTTGCTGAAATTAAAGAGCACTTTTAGATTTTAAATTTTTTAAAGAAAATCCTAAAACAATGTAAAAATATGAAAAAGTCAATTCAAATTTACGAGTCTGATTGAGGTTGTGAGAAACTTGATATATATTTATAGGAATGATGAAGGGACTCGCTCATTAACTCTTCATAAAGACAATTTAAGGTCATCTGACGTGGATTTTAGTTGTTCCTTGATTAATAAGAAAGCAAGTATGACCAGGTAAGTTGAAGTTCTATAAATCATTTTTATAATGATCAGAAGAGTTTGTTAATTTGGCATCAAGACAATAATTTGAAAGTGAATCAGATTATTTTCTCGAAGACACCAGATTAGATTAGGAAGGATTGAATTCCGAAATATGGGATTAAAGATACAAAATTTATTCCAGTAGAATATAACTTAAAATATTTTGTGAAAGCTAATGCCATTATAATGCGACCTAAAAAATCTTAAATTGTAAATAGTACATGGACCAATAGTGGCCATTGGGTTCATGGGCAGAAAAATAATACATCATGGATTACCTAGATGGGATACGTGGAAATCCTGAACTAGTTCAATGGATTATGCGATTCTATGGTTGACCAATCCTTGGAGAAGGAATAGGGTGTGCATGGAATTTCTAAATCTTGGAAGTACTTAGTCATCTATCTTGGTTCGAACTAAATACCAAACAGGGGTGTATTTGACCAGAGCTGGATCGGCAATGACTGATTCCTAACCTCAAGTAGCGATTCTCATGTATTCCTGGCACGTCTTCATCTGGTGAATCAATAGCTGGTGGGAGATGAACCAATCTCAACCATTTGTTTCTCGTCTTATCTTATTCACTGTGAGCGCAGCATTGCTTTGAATATCAACAAGAACCCGGTTTAATCTCACTAATAATGCTATTCAATCATAATTATTGAAATTCTCTTTGAGCCTGGGAACTATTCATAGGAATATTCCAACTAAAATTAAAATAGTTACCAGTTTTGATGTTAGGAAATTTCAACAAACTATCAGTCATCCTTCGTTATTACCAGCTCATTTGACAATTTTAGAAAAATAACTTTAAAACAGAATAGGATTCATATCTCCAATTTCAGCCGTATATCATTTAGACCCAAACGAAGATTTATTTAGAGCTGCTCTTGAGAATAAACGTTAACTTATTGCGTATTATTAGACGCTGTACAAGCTTTCGACAGAGTTTGGGACATAGGACTTTTTTCTAACTGGAATCCTTCTTCCTTCTACTTATTACTTGACCCACTTTTCTTTGTTTATCAACAAGTATTTCTTAACAAATAAATATAAATATTAACATGAATAAATCCTAATTTCGTTATTTTTTTTTTAAATATTTATATACATAAAACAATTTAAATATGAATTAAAAAAAACAAAACATTTTTAGTTAATTTACAATTTGAATATGTTCTTTGTAAAGGCACTATTCATATCCGATTTATTCTCAAGAGCCATTTTAATCTGTGCATTGAAATATTTATAAATATAAGTAAATATTAGAAGATGGGCAATCCCAACAAATCATTTTCACTTCAGTCCACATTTGGCGTAGAGTATTTTGAGTTTAGCGATTTAACAAGCCTTCCTAAGATATTAAATATCTGTATAATTAATTTATGTTTATAATTTTAAATGATCAACGCTCTCATGTGCTGTATTCAGACCAGAAGGGAAATTATATTACAAGTAATTAAATTATTCTAGCCAGAGCGGCAAGGTCGGAAGGTATTGGTTTTGCTCGCCACGAAACTTAAATCTTCAAAGTGTGAAATCGAACTGGAAATTTCAGGTCGGAGCATTAAAAATCAAGAACCGCTAGAACATAAAATGTTTTAATTTATAATCCAACTGTTTAGATCATCTTATATCTGTTAATTTAATGGGCACATGAACGGTGTTAAACAAAAATTCATACCGAAACTGATAATTACAATTTGATACAATAAGACATTTTAATTAAATTTTCATTTATGTTGATTTCTCTGTAGTACCTCTATCATTATACCCCTCATAAAAGAAAAAAAATATAATAATTGTATATATAAAAATCAAAAATTGAATCTTATATTTTATATGAATTTCTTCTAAAGAATTTTTATTTTAATTTAACTAGGGAGAGGGTAACCCTCTGCCTAACGGTGGACTAACCTCTATTTTCAAAATTATACTTTATAATATTAGTTCATTTAATTTTTGTTTCTTACCCTTCTATCAGTTTTATTATTTTAAACATCATATGCATACATAATATATACACAATATATTATATATTGTACATATAATACACAGTATACATATAATGTTTAAATTTTATTTAATTGTACTCTTGTTGCTCAAGCCGTGATTTTAATTCGCTGAGAGAGCAAAATAAAATACCCGGTGGTAGCAAAAAACTATTATACAATAGAGAGATAAAATTGTTTTTTTGTATATATGATTATTTGTATAAAATAATTTGTATAGGAAGTGTTTTTTTTAATATGTAACATTCTGTGATGTTATATTTATTATTTGTTGGCATCATTATTAATACTTTCGATATTAAAAATTGTTTTCACACTAGAATTTTTTTTTTTATAACATTAGGTGTTTTGTGAAAACGTACGAATAATATCTTTATATCATATATTTTTCATGAAGATTTCAGGGCTGTTATCCATCTTTAGGATAAAAAATCTGAAATAAATTTAACATTTTATAAAATAAACTCCTGTTTTTAAGAGCGAATATGGGTTTTTAAATACATAATAGATATTTTACCTTATCGGTAGCTACATTGTCATTTTGTCTTTAGTTAAAATGTTTTTATTTTATTTTTTTAATTATTTAAGGAATCAACCACGTAGGGTCACTATTGCCTTAATTGTTATGGTACAGCTTGGAATGATGAAGAAATTCAAAAAGTATATCTACGTTTTGTTTGTTATTCTGAAAGAAGGAATGGAGATCCACCGGCATATCGTATAAAGATTTGAGGGAGTTATATGCTCGGTATTCTGGCAAAATATGTTTAACTGTAAGTTCTGTACCGCAAGTTTGGCATAACGGTGGAGGATGGCGGGCCATAAGGTTACCGTTGGTCAGGCCTTATGACCTATTCGAAGTTGACGCACCAATCACCTCATCTTTGTGCAAACTTCTAGTCGATATCCAAGAGGACACGTCCCTTCTGATTTCCCTTAATTTTTTATCGGAAACATCTCAAATTTTTCTCCGTTCCAATTTAATCCTCTGCTTAATGTGGGCAAAAGTCATTGACAGGCACTTCTCGATATGAAATTCCTTCAGAAATTGCCACTGTTGCTGCCATACCGGCTAGTTCGTTAACCGCTATCCCGCAGTGCCCTATAATGCATCCTATTTGAAATTATTTTAGTTTCACTATCAAACTGAACTGGCTGCACTCTTACCACTAATTTATATCTTTAAAATCATCTACTACTAGTTTTATGTTGTTAACCAGGAACTTTTCTTGTTTTTAAATATATTATTAACTTTTTATTTTTATAATTCTTTTATTTTTTAGTTCAACCACATCAGTGTCATAGTCAAACCACAAACACTATCAAGTATTGTATATTGTAAAACATTTTAACGAAGGAATAAATATAGATTCATGATTATGGATCAAAATGACAGGGTAGTTATGATAAGATAAAACAATATATTATGTATTTAAAAAGCGATATTACGCTTGAGCAAAGGTTTTTATTTTATAAAATTCGATACTCATTTCAGATTAAATAATAATATTCCCCTAAAGAAGAGGAAAGAGTCTTGAAACATTAATGAAAAAAATATATGAAATACCGATATTAATAAAAAGGAATTTTTTTGCAAAAACGGCTATAAGAAAAAAAAACTACCGTGAATTTTTTTTTTACAATTTTCACTATTAAATGAATAACAAATTAACAAAACAGTACAAAACGTTTACGGATAAACACTTTATATTTGCTGTTTGTTATATGCAAATTCTTTATGTTCATTTTAAAGTTAAAAGTAAAAATTTTTTAAACTTACTAAAGCATATTTACACGAGTAGAGTCCCGTCGACCTGATTAGGGTGACATCTGACTCTCGCAAGCTCGCTATCTGGTGGTAGTGGGTGTCCCTACATTAAAGAGCTGTCTCCCACAGTTAAATGATACTAATCTCACTAGAGATACGACGCTAATGAAGTGGAAATAATGAGAGACAGGTCAGGAATATTAAAATGATTCTATTATTTACAATCTCTAGAGACAGACCAAATAAACTATTGTTAAGAAGGAACAATAATGTTATTATGCAATATATAATATAGAAAACTAATATTTTTTACCAAAGTTGTATGATGATAGTGGACTAACTTGGAAAATCTCACAAGTAAATCATATATTTATCGACAGTGAAGTTACTTAAGTCGAAAGTAAAACAAACTTATGAAGTATTTTAAGGCGTCATTTGTCATTTTGTTTCTAACCTAAACCAGTATGTTTAAGGCATGCCCAACTATCAATAGCTGTATTTTATTTATATTCACTTTTGAATATATTCAGCCTCTAACTTGGTAAACCTAATAACTCATAAATGCCTTATTAACTATTTATTTAATTATTTATTATTGTTGGGGCGAGGAGGTTTTCGTAAATGAAAATGTACCAACCTCTTCCGCTGGTTTAACTTTACTAATAGACAGAGGACCATACACCTTCCTCTAAAGAACCAAAATAATAAAAGCAAATATGCTTTCCAATTGGCGCACAAATTTAATAATATTATTATTAATTAATAAAAAATTATTTTTTAATATCATTAATAAAAAAAGTATAATTAATATAAACGAATAAAATAAAATTAAAAATACCCATCTATTATAACAAAAATGTGTGTTATAGAAATAATGAAATATTCATACAAACCAATCGAATTCTTTCTCTAATTAATGAAATAATAATAATCAAAGGAAAAAGAAATGAAAGAAAATTAATATGTTTAAATATAAAAAATCTTAACCTTAATCTTGTAGAATAAACAGAAACAAAATGAAAGTATATAAAATAAATAACTTTTTAATTTATATAATGAATATAAAATAAAACACTAGATATTTGATGTAATAGCAAAAGTTAGTCACTCACAGTAGATGGAAGAATAAAAGCTTGTCGATATTGAATAAAATATAGTTAAATCTCCGAATCTTTTCCATGATGGCCGCCGTAGACCAAATGGTGAAGAGCTGGTGACGATTTGGACAACTAGACAATAGCCGCTCGCTACACTCTACCCCAAAGACTTGGAGGCAAAACAGTACCGGTGAGCCGACGTGCGATTGAATCCCTACGTAGTGGTCGAAAGCACCAGAAACCAACACAAACCCGGTGCCTCAGAATATGTGCAGTAGACTCCAAAACAATATTGGAGGGCCGGTGGTGAATCGAGTCTCCGCTAGGTGTGTGAAGGTTCACAAAGTAACCTTTAAAAGTAGTGTAATGTAATTCCTCAAAAAACATTGTTAGACTGCCCATCAACTCGTCTCGTTGTTTAATAGTTTCTCATTCTGTGCTGTCCTTGGAACGAGCTCTTCATAAGTCCATGACACTATTATACATAGAAAAGCCTGCCTCACTGAAATAATTTAACCAACTAACTGGTAATAGCTGTTTTAATAACTAAAAAATATGGTTGAAAAGACAACTGGAAAGGTGGTTAAAAATAAAATTAAAATCAATATTTCTTCCAGCTTCAACAATAACTTAAATATGGACACAAGGGGAATTGTACGGTACAACTGGAATCACCTAAGGGTTTCATTATCTAGATTCTATAGGACCAGAGAATTCTATGTAGCCTTATGTTGACTATATAGATGACCAGAAAAGGGAATTGACAAAACATTACAGAGAATCGATGCCAACTGCTACAGGCAGTATTTGCTCATGCCACGCCTTCTTCGACCCGCGCTCTCCCATTATCTCGATTGAGATGGCTTTGCTTGAGGAATCGTGTCCATTCATTCAGTGTACTTTCCTCCATTTTTTTTGTTATTCTCCTGGATGGGCTCCAAAAAGTCAAAAAACCAAAGAGGGAGTTTTTAAATATTATTTATTAACAAATATAACGAAGAAAAAATTACAATCGGGCAATTAATTGGTTTTTTTTTCATACGTTTTTAAACTGCTCTTGACTCCATACTGAGATAGTGATGGCCAAGCGAACCTGTTTGTAAACTTCTTTAGGGTGAGGGCTCTGACAACTGGTGTCCCCAATAATATGCAGTTTTTACGATTTTGGACTTTAAAAATAGAATACATTTTTATTGACGCAACACCACCCTATCCTTGTCAATACTACATTTACTAGTGGTAAACCCTGTTTTGTGTTCTATGCCATTTGTTTCGAGTGTTACATTGACATTACATTTATTTATTGACACACATCATCTATTGAATAATGGTGTCAAAATTGGAGAATCAAAATAAATCCTGACAAATTCCATCAGATCACCTTTACTCTCCGTCGGAAACCTCTACCCTCCTGTCCTACAATATCCTTTCTAAATACTCCACTAACGCCTGTTGAACAGATTCGATACTTAGGACTCCATCTTGACAAGAGACTTACTTGGAATCCACACACAAGACTGAAACGACAATAAACTGATCGTAGATTCCGATTGCTACAACACCTACTTGACAAACGCTCTAAGCTTCCCATTCACTACAAAAAATTAGTATACACTACGATAATCAGACCAATTTGGACATATGGACTTGAGCTCTGGGGCTATACCAAGCCATCAAATTCCTCCCGCATCTAATCCTTACAATCCAAAATCCTTGATGCTCCTTATTACGTTACAAATAAACTCATCCACAAAGACCTTAACATCCCATTCGTTGCAGATTTGGCCCAAAACAGATATGCGTCTTTTCATTCCAAACTCCTTAACCATCCTAACCTATTAATTCTTAATATTTTATCCTTAACAATTTCTGATAACCCTCCGAGGCGTCTGTAAAGAAGATGTCCACGGGACCTTCTAATTTAAATTAATGCTTGAAGTACCACCCATGGGTAGTTCCTTTCCAACATTTTCAAGTGTATATGAAACATACAACATATTTACTTATTGTATTTATTATTTGTACAGTTGTAAATCACATTAAATAGATAAAAAAAAAACATTTATTTATTACAGGAGCTGATTTAGTAAATATGATGTTTAGTCTTTTACTTGTAATTAAATTAAATACAGTGTAAGACAACTTTTGCAGCCATATTTTCATAAAACGAAAACAGTTTTGACACTTAAATAAAAAATACAGAAGCAAACTTTCTGAAACAGTTGTCTTAAGGGTATAATTGACAAAACTTCCAGTAAATAAAAAATAAAATCCAAACAGTTGCACCCATCACCTCATTCAAGATCTCTTTAATCCAATTAAAATGTAATTGAAATTCCTTGTTACGTTCTAGGCAGAGTAACTCAATTTCGGGGTCTCAAAAAATCAAAAATATTAGTTGATCAACTAATATAATTATATTACATTTATTTCTACTTGAATATTCATTACCTATTTCTAAAATTATACAGTATATTTGTACGTTGCTTGAAATTAAAAATAAGAATACAATGTTAAGAAAATAAATAAACATTACTAAAATGGATTAAATTTTTTGATCAAGTAAGATCATCAATATATTTTAAAATTTAAATAATAAATATAAAATGACGTAAAATTTGAAAGCTAAAATTTTAAAATTAATGTTTGACTGATAAAAGTTCCTACAAAGAGACATACCATTTATGCCCAGGGACAAACTTAAAATAGGTCGTGGTAACTTTACGGACCTACTTAATATTAATATAAAACAAAGGAACTTTAATACCTCTTTTTTATTATTAAAACATTTGAAGTCACTAATTCTAAAATGTTTTTAAAAGAAAAGCTTATCAAAATAACAAATTTAAAGGTATTAACATAATGCTCAGAACATGATAATCATTTAAATTAAATATTACAGAAAATTATTTATATCAGTTTAGAAGCAAGTAACCCAATAGTTTCGTAGCTAAAAATGAATAATACAAGAACAATATTATAGTAATAAATTTAAAGATAATTGAGCTCTCAACACAAATTTCATGTAAACCATTCAATTCTCAACAATAACTTCCTTAAAAAAAATTAATTAATCACTGAGTGCATTAACTTCAAATACTTTTAAATCGTTCGCCATGCTTTTGACTGACTGATTTTTTTAGTTTAAAAAAAATGGTACCCCTTACTAAAATATTTATAGAACTTAAACTAAACTTTTTTTCATTTCAGAACTCCAGCTTTCACTTTCACCACTTTTTCATTCAACTGAACAAGATTTCTTTGACTAAAAAAGTATGTATTAATCTGGGATAATTATTCTACTTTCCGAGTAATAAAGCGAATCGCGAAAATTTAAAACTTAATTGAAATTCAATTTAGCTCCCCAATAATTTTTGTTACAAACCTAAAGGACAAGAAGTTAATAGAATTATTACAGTATATATTAATTGCACACCGTAGTAATTTAAAAACTTTTCCTTATCCACAAACTGAAAAACACTTAAGTAATCAATTAATTAAGACTTAAGTTATCAATAAAACAATAATCATTTTAATGTACAACTTATTTAACATAGAATAAAAGGTGAATATTTTTTTTTATTTTATAACATATAGTTGTATGGATTTATTTGTATTTCAAAAGTATTGATAATGCTATTCCATTGATTTTGAAAGTGGTGTAGGCCCATTTATAACCATCATAAAAAAAAAAAAATAATGCATATTTCTTGAAAAATGTTAACTATCCAACGCATATCTTATAATAAATGGACTTACACCACTTTCAAAATTAAGTGCTTATATATATAAACATTAATTTGGGCAAACAGAATGTTCATTTGGGCTGCGGTATTTTTTTTTTTATTGAAGTATTTTATAATATGCCTCATTATTATGAACTAGTTCTAGGAAGTCTAT
>NW_027110368.1:1695103-1698906 GCF_000696795.3 Halyomorpha halys
CTATTTTGACCGCAACCCTGACCATCTTCCTATTTTATAAAATTTAATTTCGTGCATTGTTTCCCTTATAACAGTCCTAAACCTATCATGTTCAGAACAGTAAGAAATTCAGCGAAAATGAACCTAATTATTACATAGAATTAAAAATGTAAAACAAAAAAAAAAATTGATTTGTTTTTTGTTATCAATACTTTCAAACTTCAATTTGACTATGAACACGTGAATAATTTTCATTAGCCAAGGGCTTGGCCGCTGTGCGTGGGCCGAACACGTCACCACAATTTAGGGTACCAGCCACAAACGTCAGGTCCGTCAACATATTTTATCGTTATACCCAAATCCAGACATCTCATTACCCTAACACTGTTTCCAACATGACAGTACCATTCAATCCTCCCCCCCTGACGACATTGCTTACCCAAGATAATGCCTGTGATCCACTCCCTATCCTAGAGGTTATTTACGGCCTCAATGCTCGCCTATCGGGCTGCTGGGGGAGGGTGCTTCGAAATAAACAGCCAAGCGTCCTCTTCTGGGAGAGGGGGATGAGGGAAGGTTATACCCTAGACGAGACAATTTATAGTAGATCTCACTTTGAGAAGGAATAGGTTGACTTTCTGGAATCGGATGGTTACCATTCGTGGAATATCTGCTTAACATCTCATCTGTTAAGCAGATATTCCACGAATGGTAATGAGACAATGCGATAGAGGAATATATAAATAGACGCAAATATATAATATAAATATTTATTACCAAAAAATGTAAATTTATCTATTACATAAAAAAGTTTTTAGTGAGCACCATGTAATATCTTATAACCATAAAAATGGGTTATAAAAATTGAGTTTAACTGATGAACAATGCATTTTTCGAGAAAAAAAACAACATAAAAATGAGCAAATAAAAAAGGTTATCCATCATCTAAATCATCCAGAATTTAACCAGAGTTAGTTTTGTACCCACTCTTTATAATATATACTAATGTGTTTATATGTGTGTGTGTGTATGTGTGTGTGTGATTATTTCTCTCGGCAATTTTGATCAATAACAATAGTCAAAGTTACACCAACATGTTTAGTACAAAGTATAAAAATTTGTGCCAAATACAAAAACTGTTCGCAACCAAAAGTGAACAAACTATTTAAAATGGGACTCTCTCTCTATAAAGGTTCAAACCAAAGAGATTAATATGTAGATATGAGGATTAAACTAAATTAAAGATAGAGGAAAAAAATTAATATTTCCTAATAATTTTAAAATTCTATATTACATGGGACTAAAGAATATAGGAGTAGAGCATACGATACAAAATACAAATTTCAAAGAAAATGCTAAGATGGCAGAAAAGAAGCACTGTAACCATCATTTCGAAATAAGGCTCGAAACAATGCTACAACAATATAATTTATCATCAATAATATGATTAAGTCCAGGGTTGTAAAACAATGCTATTAATAACTTAGTAATCTAAAATAACAATACAGTAATTATGTTTGAAGAAACAAAGGAATAATAACAAACTGCATTTTTCCCTCAAATGTTAACCAGCTGAGCTCTTTTAGTGTGCCGGCATTGCTAAGAGCTCTCCAATTAGTCTTTTAACAAACTGAATAATCGCTCCGCAGAGCAGATCCGCTGCCAAAAATATTTTATTCCAATTTCACTATACTAGTGACACGTTCCCAAGCTGTGAAAGGTATCTGCCTATTCTTCGGAGTTACAGACCGGGCATTTATTGATACTATCATGCATCCATGGTTTTATACCTAAATTGAGTAATTGAGTCCCAATAAAACATTTATTAATAATCAAGGAATAAACATAATATTTCATAAAAACATATCGCATCAGGTACTACAAAAACAATTTTCAATTCCGTGTAATATCAAATCACAAATGGCAGGGACTGAAGAGTTATGAATAAAGATATATTTACGATCCTTAAAATATGAGGGTTGGGAAACTTCCACAGAACTGAAACTTCTGTTACCAACCAGAACTTGTTAAGTATTTAATTGCTTTCGGACGCTATTCACCCGAGAAAACATTAAATTTATATTAAGAGAGAAAGGACTTCTGAAAACTTTTTAAAAGGTCCTTTAATTATATTTCGCTCATGGCTAATTAAAACTAATTACTTCAAAGATTAATACTAATATACTAATACTTTTAATTAAATAAATAGAAAAATATAACGTAAAAATGTAAGTAACATTGAATTAATTCTTTTTTAAGGCTCGGAATTTAATGCACTAAATATTCCCAGAATATGTTATATAATATGCAATAAAGAAAATATACAAGTATGGCTAAAGAATATTCTGAATAAAGAAACTAAGAAAATAAAAGTAATTTTTTTTTTCTTAAACCATAATATGTAGACACTAAACGAAAAACCGAAAAATACCTAATTAATAAATAAAAAACATAATGTGTGACAATATTTGAAATTACTCGTATGAAAGTTTTAGTTTTAGTTCTGAACATTACAAAAAAATTACAAAATCTAATTTAGATTTCCAACAAATTTAGAAACCCAGAGAGCCCGATTTAATTAATTTGATTGGAATTATTCAATGTACATTTTAATACCTATTTCATTCCTCATCGGAAGTATCAAATGAAATTTAAGCAATTGAAATCATAATAATGAATTTTAGAGGGATAGTGTCATCGGTTAGGCCATTTCTCGTAATATACAAAAAATTACAATAGAGCTCACGTGTATAGACATCTCAATATGTTTTGAGCAACAGTTGCAACCAAAAAAAATGTAAAAGCCGTTTTATTTTGGGTTTTGAACGAATCAATCCATGATTTTAACTTTGAACTATATTATGCACTTACTTTGGGCATTAAAAAAAATAATAAATATTTTACCACCCGTGAGGAAAGTAAGCAACAATCTAAACTGGAAGCGGAGTATAATGTTTAAAACGGACGTTATTAATATGTTTTAAAAAATGAAGTAGTCTAAATATATGCATTCATCATCCAATAAGTAAAATAAAACATGACAAATTAGATCTGGTACACTAATTCGTAAATATTTTTGAACAGTGGCTTAAAAAATTTACTAAAACAATATATGCAATTGAATAAAAATCCGGTTCTCGGTTATAAACAATGATGTAAATGTGAAATAGGAATTGAAAGACCCGAAATTTATTTGTAATATAGCGACTAAAAAACCGTTAATTAGTAAATGTTACTGCAAAAATCCTGAATGGTAGTTTTAAATCGCGATATCTCACTTGTATTTGTTACAACTATCTAGAGATGGGCGTATATAATTTACAATAGTATTGTGATTTATTGTTAAAGTTATTTATTGTGAAGTTTTTAAAAGAATTTACAAACCACTGTTCTACTTTTGTATTTAGTAAAAAAGGAAAAAAATATCATAAATGCGTGGAAATACATAGATCGAACATATTAAACTTCGAGCTGTAGGAGAGCAAGAGTAAGTGTTATGTTCACGCTTCCCCAGATCTACCTAGCAACCACTAATCTCACGCCTTTTATCATTATACTGTATTTTTCTCTTTACGATCTAATTATACTATAAAAAATGAATATATTTGAGCAGGCGTGTTTTTTCAGGTTATATTTACTCGTGGTCAAGTGGCTATAACCTGAATTTTTAAAATTTACGGATATTAACAAAATATTTTTTTTTTGCATACCAAAATTACAAAAGAAATTAATGAAATTTATAAGGATTCTACAACACAAATCTGTTTAAAGAACAGGAATTTATAATTGAATGAGACGAAAAGTAAATTTTTTATGTGCTGTCA
>NW_027110368.1:1699126-1718347 GCF_000696795.3 Halyomorpha halys
TATTATTAAAAAATACTTTTCTTAAAAGTGTTGAAATTAGACTTAGTCAATTTGTTAACTGAAAGGCTCTTTGCGAAAGTGCAATAATATAAATATCTTTTCTGAAACAAGCATTAATTTCAACTCCAAGTAGCGTGGTAAGCGAAAAATATGTGACTCATGTCTTTTTTTTTTTAACGATATCTGAATCAGATAAGTATTGATCAATTTTCAGTGTAAATAAAACCGCTAAGACTTTTTAATTTCAAATTTTCGAAAACATTGGCTTTAGATAAAACAATTAGCTGATGAATGCTCGTCAATGTACTACTGCCTGGCGATGACAGGTATAAGAGCTGTTGAAAACCACTGAAGTCTCGGATTAAATAATTATCATGATATTGATTGGCTGGCATCGTCAGGGAAATCCTCACTCATTAAGTTTTCTGTCCGTACGTGTTTTATAATTAAACATGACGCTTTTCAGACATAGTATTCAGCTATTTATAACAATTATATTCTGAGAGAAGTCAACCCATTAATTAATTGTTCTTTTTTTATTGAAATAGTACATTCGTGGCTTTAACAGTAAATAGAAGAGGAAATACGAAAAAAAAACCAGCAAATATAATTAAAATAAAAAAATAACTTTAGAATAAAAAAAGAAAAGCAATATAGTTTTAAATTAGTTGTAATGAAACCATTTAGAAGAGCATCTCCTTTGTTTTAATCAGCGTATTTTAGTAGCGGTTAGTTTATCGAAGATGATTAATTTTTATACATATAGGTTACACCTCAGTTAACACATATACACATCAGTTAATCTTCTAAAAAATATTCAAAAATCTGTTATTTAATCTAATTATTTAATTATTGGTGTGATTCATTCTTGTACTAATCAATAAATAGTAAATACGACTTTATTTTGTGTTACTTATTTAAAGACACTGAATACACCTTTTTGATACGGCCATTTTTGTGTGTATGGAGTAACAAATAGCGGCGTTTATATAATACGCCAAAGTGGTGACTCGCTAAGTTGTGAGTATTTTATTTTATTTTTCTGCTCCTTATATTCCTGGTTATATTATAATAAATGGAGACATAAGGTCATCAATGTTGATTGATTTTTATACACGTTGGTTAACCATCAGTAAACCTTCTAAAAAATATAAATCGCTTGTTCTAAATATTCAATTATTATTTTGATTCATTCTTGTGCTAATCAATAAATAGCAAATACGACATTCTTTTGTTTTACTTATTTAACGTTACTTATTACATTAAAAACACCTTTTTTATACTGCCGCTGTTTTTTTTTGGAATGCACAATTTATTGTGGTGTTTATATATCAAGCCAAACACATTTTTTATTATAGTTTATTGTGTAAAATTTACATTCAATAATTTATTATTGTGTTTTCTTTTAACAATTATTTGTAAGATATGATTTTTAAAAATTATGTATTGCGCTATTTATTACGTTAAAAGATATTTAATTAAAAAATAATTAACACATATATATTATTTTGGCAGCGTTAAAATAGGTAGGTTTAGGATATACAGTGAATTAAAATATATTCCATTAAGGCTCATCTGCCCTGTGACAGTACTCTATCCTGATAGTGCTTTTATAAAAGGGATAATAAACTTACACGGTGTCCTTACCTTCAAGTGGTTCTGTGGATCTCAGTATATTAAATAACTAATACATAATATAGAGTTAGTATTGACAATTTTTTAGAGTAAAACAAAAAGGTATTTTTAATTTATATTTTCAAAAATATAATCCTAAGATTAAATACGTTAACACTAAACATATCGTAAATCAGTTGCCATTACCGTTCGTGCTCAATCACAATTAATGTTAAGATAAAAAACTTTGAATATAATTTTTAAGACACCCATTGGAGTCCTATACTACCTAACCATGGTTAGGGGTCAAAGTTTTTCATTTTGTAGGACCGCCACTCAATGCAAAAAGTCAACGCCCCAGGCCGAATTCGAACGGGCACCGCCAATAGAACTCAATTAGAAAGACTGCATCTTACCACTGAGCTACGGGCGGCCCAACTTTGAATATAATCAGTTCCAAGTACAGGACTAATTAAAAAACTAAAAGCAGAACAAGGCGAATAAGGTGCGACAGTGCATTAGACTGGTAGACGAAGTATACTATTGACATTTAATGTGGCGATATCTTAACAGCCGTAACATGCTCTGTCAGCAAACAATGCATGATACGCTGTCACGACGGCAAATATCTTGCAGTATACACAGTAGTAATAGATGCGATAGTTACTGCAGTGGCTGTACGTTTTTACCGTGTAAATGGAGCTTTATGCTGCTTTTTTCGGTTTCAGTTTGTTACAAAGACTATACTACACTACGTTAGTTTTAATTTGCTACGAACACTATACCAAATAATATATGGAAAATTTCTCTCTTACTAACTTATAATATATTTAATTCTCTTCCGTAAAAAAAAATTAATATTTTCGATGTGGAAATGATTAAATAAAGTTTTACATTAATTTCCAGTACTTATATTTAGGTTCTTCCATCAGCACAATCCCATTATTTTTTGTTAATCAATAAGTTTTAATTTGTTCTATCTTTTGATATTTACATTTTTATATATATTTTAAAAAATCTCATACATTGCCTTGAGGTCAAAATAGGAATCCATTTATATAATGATAATAATAATTCGAATCTCCTACCCGTCCCGCAAAGTCTTTTATTCAACTTTGAGCTTTGATCCTTTCTTTTTCAGTCATTGGCCTACAGAGTTATTGCTGAAATTTAAGTATATATATGTATATATATTAAAAGTTAATATATTTGGCTAATTTTTATTCGCTTAATAATATTAAAATATTTATTTATTTAGTTGATGATTTTCAATAATTAATTAGAAATGAAATTAATTGTATATGACTGAAGAAAAGTTTTCTTTTAAGAAAATATTAAATTATAGAAGCTGAAGAGGAGGAAAAAGTATTCCCTAAACCTCTTGGAAGAAAAAATATATGAAATCATTGTGTTTTTAAATTTAAATTTTATGTAAATATATGAGATTTTAAAAGTATTAAACTTCGTAATTTTGCCAAACATTCGAGAACTCAACAAGCCGTAAGTTTCAGTAGGGCGCAAATAGGATTTTAAAGAATCGATTTTTCCTTATCGGACAGACAGAAGCACACAATTTATGGTCTCTATCTGAACGAGAATCGATACTGATAGTGCTACAATCTTCCGAGTTTCGAAATGACTGAAACTATCTATTTTCCATCCCCATCGAACTTGGGGATAGAATTGGGAAAATGAAATAGTTACTGGTGTCTTTTTCATTAATTTCTCAATTCAGGGAGTTTTATTGAGGTAATTCATTAATTAATTATTATATATGTTGGTAACACTAATATCATCGACTAATGGCCGAATAAATTTATTCTAAAATCAATATTAATTATTTATAATTATATGTAGACTAAATTAACTAATACATTGTAATGTATAAATGGATCTGATAAAGATTCTAAAATACTAATTATTTCTCATTGAAACAATTTTTACTTTCAATAAATTAATTTTACAATAAAAACCAATAAATGAACAAAATAATTAATTTTAGGACGTATTATGTTTTAATTAAAACAATGACATTAATATTCGAGACCTTAATCCATGCGTGCCAACGGCATCTTAATTAAACTAGAGGCAAAATATCCTCGAAATCCTTAATTTTAAGAAATATTTCATTTAACATTTAAATTTAGTAATAATTTATTTTAGTTATTTAACATAACAAAGACCTATTCGTTCAAAATTTAAAACACACACATATATACGATTCTTTGTAATAGATTTGTATAATTTTACTTTATTTTCCACTTTTTATTTACCTGCTAATATACCAACAGTTTAGTGTAACAGCAAACAACGTAATAGTTATTTGATTGATGTTATTAACCATAAAAAAAGCTTTTATATTTTACCTCAGCTTACATACATATGGAAAATTATTGTATTAATTAAAAAATAATTAATTGATACTTGTAAAATTACAATTACTAATTGCATTCTTATGCAATTATTATTTTTCCCCTAAAATTCTAAGAAATTATAATAGAGTTACAAGTAATTGCAATAGTAATTACAAATACTTAAATCCGAAACTTTGATGATGTTGAAAAACAGAAAATTATTTTAATATAATCATTTATTTCAATATTTTTCAGCATATAAAATAAAAAATTAAATTTGAAAAAAATTATCAATACCTAAAAATCATCTAAGCTCACAAAAAAAGATGAACTCCTACTTTGAGATACAAATGCAAAAGGTTACGGATCATAGATTCGTCCTATAAAATTGAATACACAAATTCATATTATGAAAAAAGTGTGAAATTTCCATCCAAGCATTTCTCGTTAGGAAGCTTCTGTCCTTGCAGAGGCCTCTTGAGGTTTGTTCCATTGAGTTTTGCAGTAGAGACTGCAGGCAACACGTGCCGAGTAGATGCCATTCAGGCCGGTCTCTTATGCGTACTATATATATACACACACTATACACATTCTCGGTGTTCCACTAAACATGTGATTACTCACTTATCTCTTCAATTTTTAAAACATGGATTCGATTTTCGCTGGGTCCTAACAATGGCATATGCCAATCGAGTTCCTCTCCATCACACATAAATCAATAGTTTTCCAAGATATGTAGTATTTTTTTAAACTTATTTTGTTAGCAGATTCTGAGGTAAATTTATACAGAGCACTTTTTGCTTTACGCCATTCTTTTAGCATTTGAGCTTTCATATCATATACAATTGTTTGCTGCTTTTCTCCTGCTATTTCCTTATTCGTTTTCTGTAACCAAATTCCATATTGCTTGTCCAACTTTAAGCCCACTCAAACCCTGGGAGTTTTATGTTGAAAGTTTTAATACTTTTCTCAAGGATTTCGTCTCTGACTATGTCTCCCTATAAAGATACATACATCCCATTGAGAGAGTGTCCCAGCCAAAATAAAACAGCATTGATGCAGCATGTGTTAAAAAATAAATATAAATTTAATGTTAATGTCATAATTTAAATACATACAGAAAATAATATCTTTAAAAAAAAATTGAAAACATTTACAGGAAATTTAAATCAGCATTATTCGTAAATATTCAGCAAAATAAATTTGTGAATATTAAGGTTTATTTTTCAGTTGTTATTTAAAGTCTTACTAATAAAATAAGAGATATAATAGACACTGAAATATAATGATAATATGTCTAACGTGGTTGGAAGGTAGGTTAAACCGTATAACGTATATAAGATAAAGTTTATGATAGTAGTAAATCATAAAAATTAATAATAAAGGATAAAGATGATCAAAGTAGGTAATTTAAACGAGAAATATTGGAAGATAATAAATACAGTAGTAAATCGTATTAAATGTAATTTCCACATTAAGTTTAGTTTTATAGGTTAAATAACTATATTAATTAATTTAAAATAAATAATTTAAATTCTATCCTTTATAGTCTCATTGGTAAATTTTTTTAAAATAAGTATTTTAAATTCTATCCATTATAGTCTCATTGGTAAATTTTTTTAAATTCTATCCATTATAGTCTCAGATAGAATTTAAATTATTTATTTTAAAAAAATTTACCAGTCTCAAGAAAATATTAGGAATATAAATATATTAATTAAGATTTGGACACAACAGCTTACGAAAATTTTAGAAAGTGTATTTTAAATTAGAGGTATATTATTCTGAATTAATTATTATTTTAATAATTAATCAACAAATTATCCTAGGTAAGAGTGTAGAGGCTAAAAGTATAATTACATTAGGGATATTCATGATGTTTTGTTAAATGTAAAATCTTTTACCATGTTAAATGTTATTAGTATAGCATTGGGAGCAGCCATCTTTAAAGTCATGTTAAATGTTAAATGTATAACATCTCCTAGCGGTCTGAGCAACTTATTTTCCTTCCAAAAACTTCATGTTATTTTTTAATACTAAGTTTTGATTAAATTAATTTATTAAAACATATCTAAATTGAGTGAAAAGAGGAATTTGTGTGAAAGTTTGGCTACTGAGTGTCTTGTTATTCTTCTAACTAGAATCAAGATGTGGTAATTGACAACTGTCATTACATTATTATTATTGTCATCGATTGCTTTATAAGTTATAAAAACATTCAGCACAATACTAACACAACCAAAACACAAACTAAGAGCAAGTAATATCTATAAGCTTTTTACACTGCTTGTTACTACAAAAAAAAGTGGTGACGGGCTAAGCTGATCTGTTGTGTGACGTCATTCTTCATTTAACTGACCTAGTAACAGAATCTCAACCATGTAATATATTATATCGTTTTAAGATAGTAAAAGAAGGAAATGTTTCTCCAATAACATGAGTTTTTCCATTTAACACGCTTTAACATGTTAAACCAAACATCATGAATACCCTTATTTTATATTATAATAAATATACTTTATCATAATTTGATTAAAATCTTTCTTTTTTTTTCAATATAATGAATTCGGGTGTTTTATTTATTTATTTTTATTTAAGCTAACTATAAATATAGTTCAGTCTGGTAGATGCGGTCCGACATCTACAGGGACTGTCATTCCAGAAAAAAATATTTAATATTTTACTCAAAAATAAACACATATATTTACATGCATATTAATTAAAAATAATATTATGTGTTTATTGCATAATAAAAAATAACTCATAAGTCTGGAATCAGTAAACTTATACATAAGTCTTCCATGTTGTAAGTCTTCAATCCAATACCCCAATCAACAATTGTGACCGATTTGTTTTACTATGCCAACTTGTTATTTAGATCTATTATCCACATTTTTCATAAAAGTTTTATGTAATTTGTCTTAGTTAAATACTAGCAATTATGATTTTTTTTTTTATCCAGTCCACTATGATCTGTGATGACAAAGATTAGTATCGTTATCGAATTATAATCTTTAGATTCGCTGGACTATTATTATGATCTTCCTTTTCTTCTCTAACCGGCGGAGGAATTTTTTCAAAACACATCGTATAGTATTGGCTATTGTCGAAGCCATTTCGATGTCGATGGGGTAAATGCCTCGGGAAAATCAAGAAATTCCAGGACATTTTCTGTCCGATGTAATTTATATCAGCTGCTTTTTAATAGAATCCGAATTGCTTCTTTGAAAATTGTTTGGTTTGTTAAGAAATATATATTTTTCACCTTATATAACAACACTAGATTATACTATATAAATATATTTACATCGTTCGTTTAAAAAAAATAATCGGTTAAACGTCGTATATGGTAAACTCTTTTTTTTTCTAAAACTTTTTCATTCTAATTATGTTGCTCGAATACATAATGTTTTATGCTTACACGTTTTACATGTACTATTCTACAGCATATCTATTTATTATCAACTCATAAAATAAATTACATATTATGACATTGTAATAATATTCTCAATTGTTTTCAATTATTTGTTTAATTTTCTTATATTATATTTTCCCTATCCTTTATTCTGCCCTCATAATGATTTAGCAAATTTTAAATAAAAACTTTAGTTAGATTTTTTTTTATTATAATAACAAATAAACTCCCTAACCACCCAAACCCACTCGTTTCTAACCTTGCTTCCTCTTCCATTCCTGGCAATCCTCCGAGGCGCCTGAAAAGAAGATGGCCTCGTGACCTTATATTGTAAACTGTTTTTAGAGTTCTACTACTGGGTAGTGTCTCTACATCCTGTATCATATCATTATGTCATTATGATCAAATTTACTGGTTGTATTTTTTTATACAGTTGTAAATATCAATAAATAAATAAAATAAAAAAAATAATAACAACCAATCTATATCATGTCATTGTTATAGAATACTAATCATATTGGCTAGATTTATTTTTATGTAGTACATTTAATAATATTCAATAAATTAATAGAAAAAAGTTTTTTCTTATTCTTTTTTTCGAAAACAAATGATATTCATACAATATTGGAAGACAAAAAGTCATACGAACATATACGAAGTAGTCGTGTGAAAATAAGAAGCAGTAACTTTTACCGGAGTTTTCGAAAAAAAGGGGAAGAACTGTAATGAGCATTACCGCGAAAGCTGATTAAACAATAAAGCCTCTACGGAAGGGGGTTGAAATGATTCATAAATTATCAAATAAAGAGACAATTTCTTTTTCTTCTTTTTTTTTTTTTTATTATTTCTTTTTAATATCCCAAGATGAAGAACTAATAATGGTTTAGGAGGAAGGAAAAACACAGGGGATGAGATGAAAAGTGAATATCGATTAGCCCAAGAGATTGTAATTGAAGGGGTAAACACTGGAATGAAAAACATAATTCGTACTTTATTTCTTTCTTTTTTTAAAGGAAGAATAAGTATTTATTTTATCCTAACATTACAACAATGCTTCCATCCAAGAACATCATCTTGTTCTTTGTTCTTCTAAAATTAAAATGATGCACAATTGATATTGAACGTTGAATTTCTTATAAATAATTAAAATTAATTATAAGTAATTTAAACAGCTAGTTTAACTATTATAAATCAATTTACAAGTTTAAAAAGGTTTTGAGATTAGTCCCTCTAATTCTCTAATTTTTTCCTACCTTAAATTATTTGATAGACATATAATAATATTTAAGATTAGGCTTTAAAGCCTTAGAGTAAAGTACAAAATAAAAATGAAATTATAAAACGTCATAAAATATAATAAAACAGTGAATTCGAAAAGATAAAAATGAACCAGAATAATTAACAAAGTATATAAAATAAAAATAGACCCAATGAAAAAAAAACTATGTGTCATATCATAAAACATAAGATGATTAACTTCTGATAATAAATAAAAGGAGAAAAAAAATGATAAAAAATCAAATAGAATAACAAAAACTAAAAATAATTATGAGAGATAGTTAACCGTGGATGAGGAGAAGATGGTTGGGAGTGCGGTCAAAATGAAACAGAAATAAGTTACAATGAACTAAAAGTAATAAATGGAAAGGTACAATTTCTGCTAATATATATATATTTAAAAGTATAAAGCGAAAATCTGAAGCATTACATACAGAAAATATATAAACTTTGTCAATTGTTATTCTTCCGGAATTTGGTGGACAGAAGGTGGTCAAAGATACGGGATTTCAAGTTTGGAAGGGTATTAGAACATTTTATATTGACTCATACTAAAAGAAACTTTTATATTAAGACCTTTAATATAAGTTCACACATTAGTTGTACGTATTTCTTTATATAAATTCTAAAAGTAAATAACTTTTTTGTTTAAATTTTTAAATTTGACTGTTATAAATTATTTTTGAATGTTTCTTCAAAATGAACGCTTATTTTTTCTATGTTTTAATTTAATAAATGTGTTATGCTATTTTAATTTTTACAAAATAACTAAAATTTCAATCTAAAGTTTACTATGCGGGCAGAATAAAAGACAGTAAAAAATTCAAATTAGAAAAAATAAATAATAAAACAATTGAGTATGTTACTACAGTGTATTAATTCTATATTAATAATAGACATGCATACTCTAGAATTATACATGTAAAACCATAAAATGTGTAAGTATCAAAGCCTTGTGTATATGAGTAACATAATTACAATGAAAAAAAGTGTTTACCATATACTGTAAACACAAGACATTATACCAATGTAAATATATTTATTTAGTTTATCCTTTTGATTTTAAATATAACGAAAAATTTATTCATCTTAATAAAAAAAAAATAATATTCAAAGAAGAAAAACCGCATCTCTTAAAAAGCACCCGATACAGATTACATGAGACAGAAAATTTCAGGAATTTATTGATTTTCTCCAGGAATTTATCCTGTCGACATCAAAACGGTTTCTTCAACAATAGAAAATAATATATTATAGACTTTATATTATATTATATTCACAACACTATTATGAACTGTTTCGAATAAAATCCTCATGAAGTCGGCTAGTGAATAAAAGGAATATAGTAATAAAAAGTAAAGATAACTCAAGGATTCGATGTCGATAATAATCTATATCAGCACAATTCGTATTGTAGGGAATTAAAACCAAAAATTAATTATGAATTTATAATTCAAAAATTGTTGTATTTAACTAAGAAACGTTTCATGACAAATTGAGATAGGAAATAGATCTTAATAACAGACTGGAATAGAAAAAACAAATTGGTTACAATTATTGATTGGAAACTTGATTAGGGCATTTGATTGAAGGTGGTGGAAGACTTATGATTGGTCCAATCAAACCTCACACGATAACTGCTCTAGATAGATACCTATCCACCTCCTATCTCGCCCTACTATTCAGCACGATAGCACTAGATATCACATTTCTGTCATCTTACTAATTACAGATTTATGAATTATTTGCTAGTATGTGATAAATATATGAAACATTATTGTTATTTACTATGTATTTATATATACATATAAATATATGAATATATTTTCGGGTAAAATATTAAATAATTTTTTTATGCAATGCAAGTTCCTGTAGATATTGTACCACGTCAACTAGACTGAACTATATTTATAGCAAGCTTATTAAAAAAAAAAAATGAACTCATTATTTAAAAAAATATATTCTATAAAAAATGTATCAATATTATAATTAAGTATATACTTTAGCCTCAATACTCTGTATTAATTTATTTAGCGTGATGAACAATTTAACCAACCTGGCCATTAACAAGGATAATCTGTTGCTTTACAGCTGTGAATTTAATCTTTTAATACCAATTGTAAAGTCATGATTAATGCTAAATAAAATACCTTCAATCTAAAATTCAAATACACTTTCCAACCCTTTTATGAATATTGTTGAAAGTTATTATGCCCACATCTTATTTAATATTGTTATTTAATGTATCAAACCAGACTTATTTATTAACTTTTATTTATTTATTTTTTCAATATCATATTTATTCTTTAATATTAATTTCTTTTTGAATTAGATCTATTGCTATCATAAACACTACCTTATTATTGCTATAATATTTAATCTACCATAAAAAGCAGGTTAGGTATATTATCGAAATATATCAGGTTCTATTTTATATTTATTATGTTATTAGTAAAATTCATATTAAACTAAATTTTAATCGATAACTTAAAGTTAAACCCTAATATTCAAAAATATATTTTAATCAATATTTCCGGATAATGCTGCTTTAAATTTCATATATCGTATTTAAAATTTATATTTTCTGATATATTGATAGCTTCAAGCATTTTTTTCTTTTGAATTTATTATTGATTTTGTTAGCACAATGAATCAGGCCAAGCCTTCTTTAACCCCCTCCTCCAGCTTCCTCTATGCTACCTCTATTTATCGTGGGAATGCCTTTTCAGTTTATGATACCGAAACTTAGACGAACGTATATGACAAAGGACGCCGCTGAACATGGTATCATATACTGAAAAGGCATTCCCACGACAAATAGAGGTAGAGGAAGCTAGCTGGAAGAGGGGGTTAAAGATATCGAAGGCCTGTAAATGATAAACAAACGGTGAAAAATTTCGTATAAAATATTTGTAATGATAATAGCTATGGAATTTGTTTTATTTTATTTTATTTAAACTAGATAATATTTCTACTTTAAATTAGATTGAGCTAGACTATGTTTAACTCGATATGCTTCTTTCAGAGCAGGAGAAGGTAAGACTTGAACTAAAGTGGAAGGCTCGTTGAGTGGCTTGGATTGAAATGTCAAGTCCATTTAGAAGTATCTTCTTTTATTGGAATTTAAATTTAACGTAAAGGAAGAAAATATCTTTTAAAAATTGGTTTAGCGAATTGCATTGCTTAAAATGAAGTCTTAAGGAAACAAAGGTTTATTTTTCTTAATTGAAAATTTGAAATTCATTAAATAATCAATTATCAATTTCAACAAAAAATCTTCAGGGGAAATTTCAATTCATTAAATAATCAATTATTTATTTACATATTGGTACAACATGTTTTCCAAAATAAACAAGGGTTTGATTTTGAAAATGATACATAAAGAAAATAATAATTTTAGAAGAAAAACATTGGAATTAATTCATATTTCAGAAAATATAAATTATATAGTAAACTTTAAATTAGATTTTAAAGGCCTAAACAATCATTATTCTGATATTTTAAGTAAAATCGATATGTAATTATTAGTAAATTGTTAGATATGAGATGAAATGTTCAAATTCTTGAAATATACAGATGTAAGTTCCTCCGGAATGAAATCCAATCCGCAGTCCGACTTGCTAAAGCCTCCTACTTTCATAATGCCCTTTCCAATGCTCCTGATTCCAAATCCAAATGGAAAATACTTCGTAACCTATCCTCACCAGAATCCAATAATCTCAGTTCACTCCATGTGACTCCAGATGACCTCAATGACCATTTCTTATCCTATGCTCATAATTCCTCTATTTCCGATATTCAACATCACAATTTCTTCTTTTTCTCACATATGTCCGATGAATTACTTTCCGCTGTCCTAAATCCCCACACTAATGATTATGGCCCTGATAGTATTCCAGTAAAACTAATAAAATACAGACTCCCGGTCGTTATTCCCGTTCTTTAACACATCTACAACTTTTCATAGCAAAACTCCATATTCCCATCTTCCTGGAATACTGCCTTTGTCCGACCGTTGAAGAAAATTTCCAAACCTAACTCACTGCACGACATCCGTCCTATATCTCTTCTATCTAACCTTTCCAAACCGTTAGAACGCCTTGTACAAAATCAACTCTCCAACTTCCTAGATGAACGCCCCCTTATCAATCCTTTCCAATCTGGCTACTCGAAGCAATCAGCTCTTCTTAAAATTACCCATGACCTCCAAAACTCCATTGAACACCAAAACCTTGTAAATATGTATGTATACTATTATATCATTCTTAATTATTTTTACATCGTTTCCTTTTCTCTTTTTTATTTATTCATTCTTTTTTTTCAAATGATAAAACTGAGAAAGCAACCTATAATTATTTATGTTTATAATGACTGTTTATAATTTCTTTGTATTTTTTGTTTAAGTATCTCTGAGGTTCCTCAGCCCTCATCTATTGATTATTCTAAAGGGATTCGTCCCATAATAAATAAAGTATTATTATTATTATTAGGTATATTATATATAGATATATATTACGTCTGTATATATATTATATACATGAGTATGTGTATATGTTGGTTTATGTGGGGGAGAGGGAATGTTGTGTATGTTTGTACAAAAATATGTATATAATAAAAATACAATGATTACGTTTTCAAATAATGTTAAATTATAAGCAACCTATAGAAAAGAATGATAATTAAATTAAGCTCAGTAATTAAGTGATTGCCGAGACTTAACGTGCTGAAGGTAAAGACTGAAACGTTCGAGGATTAAAATAAACTATTGAGAGTAAATTACATCATTGCAGTTGGTGTTATTGTTTAGATATTAATTTTATTCTCATTGGTTTAGGGCTTTCGATATCTTTAACTCCCTCTTCCAGATTCCTCTACCACTTTTATCGTGGGAATGCCTTTTCAGTTTATGATACCGTGTTCAGCGGCGTCCTTTGTCATGTACGTTCGTCTGAGTTTCGGTAAAGCAATATTAATCTCTATTAAATATGAGATTACAATGTCAATTTTAAGAAATGAAACATTTATTGAATTAGAAACCTATATTGATTATCGGGTCTCCTTTATTGTTGATACTATTATGTTACGTATATAAGTTTTAAACACGTCTATAAAAGAGATTATACTTCAATAAAAAAGTCAAAGTAGTAAAACCTTATATTGCACAGAGAATTATATTGGAATAAGATCAAAAAATATTTCGTAAATTATCTACTAGGTAGTGAAATTTCTAGAGGTACGTAAAAAAAGAGTTGATATATTTACTTTTTTTTGTAAATAGAAATACCTAACACATGCTGTATGAAGATCAACTGGATGGATCAAATGGAAAGCAAATGGATGTTATACATTCATCAATATATCATACAGGAATTTTTACATTACTTTTCTAATTCAGGAGCTGTATACTCTTCTCAACATTTAACCAACGTCGATCAGGAAACAATAAGCAAGAAAATGCCGCAACGCCTAAACCCACTCACTCGGGTAGCAGATGATTGATGCTCCAACTTTTAATAGCTACTTCATTTATCATTTCTTTTTCAAAGCTCTTCGGTCTGATGATATCGAGTGGGTATCGATAATATGAAATTGAGCGTTATCGAAGCAACTTCAGTGTCATTTCCGAAACTATTCTTCCAAATCAGGTAATATTTTATGAGCTCAGCAACATGACCAACCAGTTCATTAGGTTTTGGAAATATTCAGTATTAACATCGAACCAAGATTGGTTCATATTTTCTTTTTTACAAGAGATAGAGATCGTTACCGACTTGTTTTCTATTATATCTGATATATGGCTATAATTTGTTTACTTCCATCTTCTAAAATTCTTAGAATCTTAAATCTAAAATCAAAATCGTGGACTTATTCTCTCAAGTTTAATAGGTTTTTTCGTGATTTACCACAGAATAATATAGTACGTCTTCCTAGTCTTTAGATAAGATCTGAAATTCGCTTCCTCAAACAACTATCTAATCACTTCGACTCTTCCCGAAAATAATTGATTTTTAGCTATGAAATATTCGTGTGGAATTCTAATTTTTTTAATATCTTTATTTATTTAAATACTAGTATTCCGATTGGGGTCAATCAGGCAATGTTCTAAATTACAGAATAAAAAAACAATCTAATAACTCGCCACACACCTATGGCAACTAACAGCATGGATTTTTTCTTACTGATTTAAAAACAATTTAACACTCAATCTTAAACATCAGAAAAAAAAATTCACTCTTTTCTCAAAACCGGACTACAATCTATGCTTCATCGATCTATCCAACCATGGCCGAAATAGAAGATTCGACAGATAAAGAAAGAACCAGGTGAAGGAAAAGAAAGGAATGGCGAAGAAGAAAAACGTTTCAGAAAACTATACATCTTGGCGTAATTTATTTTTAATCAAGAACTTTTTTTTTCAGCACAATATTATTTTAAATTATAGTAGCTCAACAATTAATTTATTCCTATCCACATCAAGTTCCTACCAACCCCCAGGGAATGCTAACTAACCGTGCGCTTGGGGTTAACTGACATAGATGTAAGCTTTTACAAGTATGTGTTTTCGGGGTTACCTAAACACGGATAATTAACGGGATCAACATGATTTTATGTAAAGCTATCCAACGCAGTCTCCTTAATCTTTTACGAAACAGCCTAGATCTAAAATGCCCGTAACTTAAATTACGTATTTAAAATAGGTATATTCATGGGATGTTACAACTAACAAAAAAGAGCAACTTTATTTCATATATTATATATTTCTGTAATTTAAAAAAAAAATAAACATTTTTATTATTCTCATCACACCAATGTAAAATTAGACAGTTCTTAATATGACCATGGTCTTACCCTCCCTGAAAGGACTTAAGTGCTGAAGTTTCTAGAAAGCTCCTTCTAAATTATACTAGATTATTAAAATTTGAAATAATAAAAATGTAGAAAAATATAAATTATCAAATAATTTTATAATAGAGTGAAAGAGAAAAAATAACAGCTATTATAAGAGGGTTGAAAAAAAAAATGAAAATATGAGTAATAGTAGTATTAGCCTTAAGCAATAATCAAATATAAAATATGGTACAATTTATTATTTTACTTTTTAATTTAAATATTTTCGTGCTTCTATGGTAGTTAGAACAATTGTCAAATTTTATATAAATTTACCAATATCCGAAATTTATAAGGGGAAGTACTATGCTAAATAATTAAGAACTTGCAGTTTCAAAAATACAAGAATTAAGTTCATCTAAAAGTATTGGGTTGTAAAATAAGTTCGTAGCGATTTTTAATGGTGATTTCAATAAAACCTTCAGATTCTTGTAAATATGTTTTATCAATTATATATGGCCCATTTTGATCTATTGCATGTTGCCATCTTTCTGGTCTTTTTTTAATTCTGTCCTCTCAGAACTTCTCAGATTTTTGCGTAATGAACTCCTCTATGTACGTTTTGCAGTCCTCGAGCGAATTAAATTGTTTCCCGTTAAGAGAGTTTTCATGGGCCCGCAATAAGTGAAAATCTGTTAGGACAAGGTCTGATGAATAGGGTGGATGGGGGATCTCATCCCAGCCAAACTCTAATAATTTTTGCCGGATCTACAAAGGAACTTGAGAACGAGCGTTATCGTGATGGACAATTATGCCTTTGCGATGATATGATTTGAGACACAAATGATTTGAGACACTTGCATGAGATATGTGAAGCGTTTTTGCGATATACCGTGTCCGTAGAGTGAGGGTTATCTGCGACCAATGCTTGAATCATCAACCGTTGAAGGACGACCCGAGCGCTAGGCGTCTTTCAAGTCTAAATTTCCAGTTCTAAACCAAGCAATCCATTTACGGACGGTGCATTCTCCTAAGGAATCATTGCCATACACACTGCAAAATTTGTTAATCGTCTGTGCAGTGGATTTCCTGTTCAGGAATAGAAAATCATTAAATGACGAAAATGAATTTTTTTCTCTTCCATTTTGTGCAAGCAAAATATCACTTAAAGATAAGGAATCTCGCAGGAAACTGATGCATAACAGCACCTTATCTAACCCTTTTTTTGAATATGTAAACACTATTGACCAAGTAAACATGATCTTATAAACACAGAGATGATGATTAAATTGAAATATTGAAAAACGGAACGGAGCTATTTTACAACCCAATAGATAGATAAGTGTGTGATGTGAAATTGTAAGTGATTAGTGATAAGAAAATTCACGAAAAGTCTTCAATTATTTTTAAGTATAGAAAAAATATGTATTTTATACTATATGTATAGTAATTAGTGTTTACTTAATGAAATTCCAACGTTTCGAAATCTAAGCAGTTCCAAATAGGGACTACGGCCAAACCACAAACTCATTTACTAGTAAGCTACCTAGTATAGACTCCCCGCCCTAGCAGACTTATTAGTATTACGATAGCACAGTGTTGATGCAGACCTTGTGCCAAGGATGGCAGATCAGGAGATTAACTTGTCCTGGATTACGCCTGCGAACTGGAGGTGACTACAAAAGCTGCTAGAGACAATAGAAACTGCCGCTGTTGGTTTAGCAGAGGTTCGCCCAAGTATAAACAGCTGCTCTCTGATCGCCTGAGCCGTCGGCATCAATCAACAGCCATTCCTCCTTCTAGATCAATACTAAAGCAGAATTTGGTTTCAATCTTGATGAATATCATGAAAATCACAAGTTAATCAGAAACCAAACAAACAATTAAATTAATTTAATTCTCTATTCATTGATATTCCAGAATGTATTAAAACTGAAAAATACTAGTAAATGTGATGCGAAATGTGGTATAATGCCATAATACGGACTTGTGATGAAATAACTCAAATTAAAGACAGAGAGAAATACTTTATTTATCTATGCTGCCTAAATACAACAGGTTGCTATCTCACACAGCATACTTATCAATCCGTAATCGGACATATATAAATTACACATACATGGTATGATCAGAAAAAAAGAGATACAATAATAAGATATAATAAACAAATTCGTTCTCCGGAATTCACCCTCCTAGATCCTCTTCAGTGACCCACTAAACAAATTCAATATTAGACGGCAATGTGAGATCAGACCATCATTCATAGTCACAGCAGTAGATCAGTTTACCAAAAACAAACAAATAGATTAAAAGGAAAATATAATAAAAAACGGTTACAGGAAACAATGGATAAATAAGTTAAAAAAAAACAATAGTACTGATAAAATAAAATAATTTAATGAATTAATACGTTAAAACACACAAATAGAGAGGTCAACATATTAAAATAAATAAATAATCTCCTAAATATCTCCTATCATAGGAGAGGTGGATTAAGTCAGAACTAGGACTACGGAAAATGTTACCAGGGCATGAGTACGAATAAATTTATATTTATAAAAATATAAATCTTATGCGGTGCAAGCAATGGTTGCTGTTCCGAACATAACTTTATGAAATCAAATCATTTGTATTAAAAAAATTTACCCTCATTTTCCACAACAGATATATCCTCATCGATCCCAAAACTGCAAAATGCAGGGTTTTCTGAAGAAATGAAGTCAGAAAATTTGTTTTTGGACTGAGAATAATTTTCAAAAATTTTATTTTTAAGGAAGTTGTCCAAATTTCTGAGCGGATGGAAATCTATCGAAGATAGGGCCGGCGAACAAGGTGAGTGTGGAAGGGCTTTGTAACACAGCTCGTTTAGTTTCTTCGCTGTGTGTCATGGAACATGACTTGAATGAACCAGCTTTCAACGAATAGAACATTGCCATTACCCTGATTTGTAGATTCCTTTAGAATGACCTGCTGATCTATTTCCGTTGGATTGCAACGGAACTGCACATCTACAAACAGCGTTCCATTTGATGTAGGAGAAAATAATCAGAAATAGATATACAGTTCGCTAGGAAATAAACTCACTATTCATTCCTAATAGGAAATAAAAGGATTTTTTAAAATAAAAGACAAATTACGTTTGCTATAGAACAAGAGGTTTATGTAGTTAATTAGATAATGGTGATTGAGTCATTATTCTATAATTACATAATCACTCTATGGTGCTTGATTTGGAGCTAAAATATAAGGAAAATATTTCGTAGTTATCACCTTGTTACACGGACCATCTACTTCTAGCTAATAAATATGATAGTCATCAAAAACAAGTATTTTTTGTGATGCTATTTAGCTAAAATTATTTATTTTTTACTGATGCAAATGTAAATAGTACTACTGATTTAATTTGTAACTAAATCTTTTTTTTTTCCATTTTTATCGTTAAAAATGATTTCGTATTAAACATTGCAGTTTTTTTTAAACATAATTGTTTAATTACTTATAAAAAGCATAATCACTATTTTATAGATTCTTGCTTTTACTTTCACCTAGTTTTAATAGTGATCCATTAAAGGTTCTTGATCCTGTCCTACAGTATCCTTTCTAAATACACCACTAATGCCTGTTGAACAGATTCGATACTCCATCTTGACAAGAGACTTACTTGGAATCCACACACAAGAAACTGCTCGTAGATTCCGATTGCTACAACACTTACTTGACAAACGCTCTAAA
>NW_027110368.1:1719477-1723053 GCF_000696795.3 Halyomorpha halys
TTATTTGTTAATCGGAGCACCAAATCCTTAAAACTACCTAATAATTTCTGAGATATATTATTACAGAAATAAAATGTTTTTTTAAAAATAAAAACATCGAAAAAACAAACTTTTGTTTAATTGAATTACTTTTTTGGTTGGCAAACATCTAAGACACTACTAATCCTACTAAGATAAACGTAAAAGATACACTACTTCATAGTAAATTTTGCTAGATTTGATGTGAATGTTAATAGATTCCGGGTGATTCTTGAGCAGATTTTCCAAAATAAATTCTCTAACTACTAATTTTCTATTATTTCGTTATCAAATGTTGCTTTTTAAAAAAATGTACTCCGGTAACTATTGGACGTGAACAGCTCAATGAGGGCTTAACTAAGGTTAATTAATTAACCTATTTACTGTACTTTAACTGATATTCGGTTAGCATCATTAGTGTTTTCGGTAATTTTAAAGATCTCTGAATGAAAAATTAATTATTTTTAACGTTTTGAAACAGCTACCATTTTCTATTCCTCTCTAAGCAGACTCATTAATTTTGACTAGTAACTATATGTATATAATTTTTATTAAAGTAATCTAAATTTGGGGTGAAATATCTGTTTTTATTTCCTCTGGCCACATAGATTATTACCATTTTACTTAATAATTCTTACTATTTTTTTAAACAGATATTTCTATATTATTGACTGTGGCAATACTTCTCCATACTAAATTACCAATTGAGACTTTCAGGTCACAGATTAACTAACTCCAATTCCACAATTTTTAGAATACTGTTTTTTTTTTAATAATTTATTTATTGTTATTTACAACTGTATACAAATAGGTATATACAAGAAATTTTGCGGTAGGTGACATAGTGACATGATACAAACATATGGAGAATCTACCCACTGATAAAACTCCAATAACATTTCCAGAGGAGAAGAGCTCGAGGCCATCTTCTTTTCAGATGCCTAGGAGGATTATTAGGTAATGAAGGAGATGCCAGGCTAGAAACAAGTGGATTTGGGTGGTTGAGAAGTTTATCATGGAAGGAATCTGGTTCTGGCCAAATCGGCAATATATGGAACATTGAGGTCCTGATGGATGACTTGATTTGTGACAAAGTAAGGAGCATTAAGGATTTTGAACTGTAAGGATTGGATTCGGGAGGAATTTAAGGGTTTAGTGAACTCCGTATGTTCAGATAGGCCTTATAATAGTCATGTAGATCAGTCTTTTTGTAATGGATTAGAATACTGTGAACAATATTTCTTGTAGTAAAATTTTTATTTGTTGTAGTTTCGGAGAAGTGTAAAACTTAAATATAAATTTTTTAATCATTTATTCGATGCTAAATCTTAATAAAATATTCTTTTATAATAATTAAAATTAAGACTATAGCTTATTATTCACCATCAAATAACCTTTGATTATATTCTAATTATTTTTTCATATTTTATCTTCCCGACCCTCTTCGATTTGTTTTGCTCATTTTAAACGATTCGCATCTATTATTTTATTTTTCGAGATTATTTTATTTTTCGAGATTATTTTATTTTTAGAGTTTATTTTATTTTTCGAGATTATTTTATTTTTATTGGAAATGTTAAATCAAGCAGGATAAAGACTCAGATAAAATCAGCATATAATCAAACAAATCTCCTAATTAAAAATATTTGTTTTAGTAAGATAAAAAAATATTTTGACAAAGAAAACAATTAAGCTTATATTTTCTTTTGTAATTTTTCTTCAAAAAGTCAACGATTGTTTTATTATTATTTTCTCATAAATTTTATTTGACCGTTTGTTGTTCAGAATATTGATCACGGTAACTTATTGGTCAATGTGTTCTTTTTAGATCATGCAATAGCATGCGAATGATTAAAACGATTAATGAAGATATTTTTAGGATTAATAATTACTTAATAGCCTTGTGAACAAAACAGTTAAGTAGCAAGAGAGAGAACCATGTAGGATCGCGAGCGAGTACAGGTTGCAGATTGATTAGCAGGTGTAATCGAGTTACTCCGGGTAAATGAACACACTCCTGCCGCTCCAGCAAGTAATACTATTCCGTATTACGGAATCTACAGATCCATTACTCATCAGTAATCTGCCTAAACGATAAAACTGTAACTGTCGACATTTTATTCTATTCTATTTAACATCGGTAATTTTTATTAGTCATATTTCATCAAAGATTAAATATTTTTAACAAAACTAAAATTAACTTTTTAGTTCGCGAAACAAAAAAAAAAAAAACTTTAAGGATACCGTTTTCTCAAAAAAGGGGGGGCGTGAATTAGAGAAACACCTAAAGTCACGATAATTTAATATACCATTATTACTAAAAATAGTCGGCACGAAATAAAGTGGGTGGACATTTTTCTCATATTGCTTTCGTCTCAAAATAGTGAAAACTGGACCCTCTTAGCCATTAAACTGACCCTCGTCATTTAGAATGCTCGATACTGACCAAAATATGTAATAATAATATTTATGATATACATTTCATTGATACTAACATAAGTTTATGTATAAATATAGCGTAGATTAAAAAAATATTGTATGAGGAATCTTTATTTCGTTAGGATTAACTGTAAAAACACAGGAAAAGGATTCCAAACGTTTCGTTTATACAAATTATTATTTTGGAATTGGGAGTGGAGTGGCTCACTGGTATAGCACTGTGCTACTAACTCCAACGACTTGGGTTCGAATCGGGCTCTGACAGATAATTATTTACTCTGTTACTGTATAGCCATGAAACAAGCTCGGAAACTCTCCGGGGTCCACACAAACTCATAATGTGAGTACCCTTAATTAGTGAAAAATCTGGCGGTCGAGCATAATTCTGACGAAGTCACCTCCTTGCACAACCCTCGATTTTGTAAAAACAATATTTCTTTTCAAAGCACTGCATCCTTAACTCTTCATGGTTTGTAGTGGTACAGATTTTTATTATTATTATTTTTTTTTTCAATCAAGACTCCCATTGGAGTCATATACTGCAGTCATAATATCTAGTAAAAATAATAGAATTTTATATATTTATTTTATATAAAATTTCAAAAAACTTCATGGTAAATAATTATTACTTTATTTCCATTTTAAGTCATCTCAACTGAATGAATAGTTACCTGTGTTTAAATGAAGTGTATTTTGTTAATACAAAAAAAAAGTAAGTATTAGATCTAAGACCATACTTATATTTAAATAATTACTATTGGTTAGATAAGATATCATTAAAATTGATTCGTTCCGCCTTAAAGTATGTCATGTCTTTTTGCAAGGGTAAATATCTAGAACAGCATTGCGGTTCTGTCGTGGTTGTGATATCGCGTGTCCGTCCCAGTTCATCGCTGCACCAGCCAGTTAGTTCATTCACAGTATGTAGTATTTACGACCTTTAATTGTTTCTTGTGCATAACTTTATGTTTAAGAACCTTAAATAGAGTAATTACTATGTATATAACAATATTATGCCATTATATTTCCAAGATAACTCTTCAAATATTTTAACCTTTTTTCTTAATTCTCAAGGATACTCTTACGGACTCCTGTCCACTATCTGCAGTATATTGTATC
>NW_027110368.1:1723103-1725814 GCF_000696795.3 Halyomorpha halys
TTATTTTATTTTTCGAGATTATTTTATTTTTATTGGAAATGTTAAATCAAGCAGGATAAAGACTCAGATAAAATCAGCATATAATCAAACAAATCTCCTAATTAAAAATATTTGTTTTAGTAAGATAAAAAAATATTTTGACAAAGAAAACAATTAAGCTTATATTTTCTTTTGTAATTTTTCTTCAAAAAGTCAACGATTGTTTTATTATTATTTTCTCATAAATTTTATTTGACCGTTTGTTGTTCAGAATATTGATCACGGTAACTTATTGGTCAATGTGTTCTTTTTAGATCATGCAATAGCATGCGAATGATTAAAACGATTAATGAAGATATTTTTAGGATTAATAATTACTTAATAGCCTTGTGAACAAAACAGTTAAGTAGCAAGAGAGAGAACCATGTAGGATCGCGAGCGAGTACAGGTTGCAGATTGATTAGCAGGTGTAATCGAGTTACTCCGGGTAAATGAACACACTCCTGCCGCTCCAGCAAGTAATACTATTCCGTATTACGGAATCTACAGATCCATTACTCATCAGTAATCTGCCTAAACGATAAAACTGTAACTGTCGACATTTTATTCTATTCTATTTAACATCGGTAATTTTTATTAGTCATATTTCATCAAAGATTAAATATTTTTAACAAAACTAAAATTAACTTTTTAGTTCGCGAAACAAAAAAAAAAAAAACTTTAAGGATACCGTTTTCTCAAAAAAGGGGGGGCGTGAATTAGAGAAACACCTAAAGTCACGATAATTTAATATACCATTATTACTAAAAATAGTCGGCACGAAATAAAGTGGGTGGACATTTTTCTCATATTGCTTTCGTCTCAAAATAGTGAAAACTGGACCCTCTTAGCCATTAAACTGACCCTCGTCATTTAGAATGCTCGATACTGACCAAAATATGTAATAATAATATTTATGATATACATTTCATTGATACTAACATAAGTTTATGTATAAATATAGCGTAGATTAAAAAAATATTGTATGAGGAATCTTTATTTCGTTAGGATTAACTGTAAAAACACAGGAAAAGGATTCCAAACGTTTCGTTTATACAAATTATTATTTTGGAATTGGGAGTGGAGTGGCTCACTGGTATAGCACTGTGCTACTAACTCCAACGACTTGGGTTCGAATCGGGCTCTGACAGATAATTATTTACTCTGTTACTGTATAGCCATGAAACAAGCTCGGAAACTCTCCGGGGTCCACACAAACTCATAATGTGAGTACCCTTAATTAGTGAAAAATCTGGCGGTCGAGCATAATTCTGACGAAGTCACCTCCTTGCACAACCCTCGATTTTGTAAAAACAATATTTCTTTTCAAAGCACTGCATCCTTAACTCTTCATGGTTTGTAGTGGTACAGATTTTTATTATTATTATTTTTTTTTTCAATCAAGACTCCCATTGGAGTCATATACTGCAGTCATAATATCTAGTAAAAATAATAGAATTTTATATATTTATTTTATATAAAATTTCAAAAAACTTCATGGTAAATAATTATTACTTTATTTCCATTTTAAGTCATCTCAACTGAATGAATAGTTACCTGTGTTTAAATGAAGTGTATTTTGTTAATACAAAAAAAAAGTAAGTATTAGATCTAAGACCATACTTATATTTAAATAATTACTATTGGTTAGATAAGATATCATTAAAATTGATTCGTTCCGCCTTAAAGTATGTCATGTCTTTTTGCAAGGGTAAATATCTAGAACAGCATTGCGGTTCTGTCGTGGTTGTGATATCGCGTGTCCGTCCCAGTTCATCGCTGCACCAGCCAGTTAGTTCATTCACAGTATGTAGTATTTACGACCTTTAATTGTTTCTTGTGCATAACTTTATGTTTAAGAACCTTAAATAGAGTAATTACTATGTATATAACGATATTATATTTCCAAGATAACTCTTCAAATATTTTAACCTTTTTTCTTAATTCTCAAGGATACTCTTACGGACTCCTGTCCACTATCTGCAGTATATTGTATCTATTTTTAAAAAAAGTTTAACATCATCAAACTACTTCCCTTTAATTATATTTATTACAGGAATATTGAGGTATATCAATTATATACCTAATTATGAATTAATATTACAAATAAACATTTTGAGAAAACCCCAAGGTAATGAGAATGATATGAGACAAAAATGTTAATGTAAAAAATTAAGAATTATTCATGTTAATTTCCCTTCTGGAAGCCTTCTGAATTTATAATAAAAATATATTCCTTCCGACGTTTCAGACTGTACGACCACCATCAGGTTTTTATTTTAAAAATAGTCATAAAGTGTTGATCATTGTTATATATAACTTTTCACATTTTAATTTACAAATCATTTAAAAAAAATCAAAAATTTATTTTCTTTACGATCAAACATTTTTGATGATAATATTTTTTGATACATCATGCGTTTTTCTTTTCTAATTTGTTTTTAAAAACAATAATAAATTAATTAATTACAGTATTATCAATGATAAAAAACTTAATCGTAAGTAAAATAAATTTTGGCAATTTTTGAAGACGATTTTTGGGTGAAATGGTACAGAGGTGTTGCTGTAGAATAAGAATCTGGGTTCAAAACGGCTGTTTCAGGTAATTATTAATTATTTTTCTGTCACTGTGGGTCATTAATGTTTATATATACACACACACACACACACACACATATATATATATATATATA
>NW_027110368.1:1727909-1729758 GCF_000696795.3 Halyomorpha halys
ATATAGTTTAGATAATAATTGTATATTTGCTAATGATCGTGGTGATGATTGCAATTTGTTCCCCATGTTTTTTTTTCTGAAATGAAGTGGAATACATAATTAAATATTATGTATAAACCAACAAACTGCTTTCTAAGTTTTCTGTTGAGTCCAAATTTTTTTATTCCTTAGTCTTTTTTTTTCTGACATAAAGTTATAATAAAGGAGCATATATACATCAGTTCATGAACGAGGTATGATACAATGTTGGCTAAATTGTAATTGTGACGTATAATTAGGATATATTTCCTACAACCCTGTAGCAAGTTTCTTTTGCTAAAATAAAATTTATTAATTAATAAAATATGGTATTTTTTAACTGACAGAACTCATAGACCATCATCAGCTGATCTTCTAGCTTGTTTTAACACCTTATAAATGACGGTAATATTAGGCAACCACACAAATACCTTTTGTGCATCCTTGATCCGATAATACGACAGACTGGCATCCTGCCAACAGATGTTTTGGCGTGTGTAAAAACGTCGCTAGCCCATTGAATGAACAGGAACTGTTGGAAGTATTTGGGCTCTTTTTTAGTCATCAATTTAATTATAACTCATGTTTCGTGACAGGAGGAAATACAGATAGTAAGATGTATTCATTTAAAAGTAATTAAGACAATCATACCATAAATCGAAGAAATAATATTTATAATGTTCTATAAAAGGTTATTACGGGTTTCAAAAGTCGCGTAACTTACAAACTTGTAATGATGACGTTTTGGCAAGAGAGTGCTAAAAGAAGTTTCAGAAAATCGGCAACTTTTTACAAGAATACTCTGTTAATATTTTCCTAACATGCGAACATTCGCTGAAAATATACTGGTATCTGCAACAGGCTGAATAGCAGAACTAAGCAATAAACTGTTCCAGTAAGCCAAGACCTTCCAAACTTGAAAGACTAGAATGTTTTCCATTATAATATTGTAGTGGTTCAAAACAGGCATTGAAATGTATTTAAGTGAAAACCATTATTATGGTAACTTTTGAAATAGATATTGCATGAAGGTTACGTTTGTACGACGAAGGGGCACTGGTGATATAAAAGTTAATTTGTTAATAACAACCAATAATTTTTGTAATTTCTAAAAATCTTTTTTAATTACATGTACTTCAAGAATACGCTGCCTCTAAACTTAGATCCAAATTTCAGTTATCTATTATTTTAGTTTTAATGTATTTATTTTCTTGTATGCATATATTGTGATCCTTGTTTCCCTGTAAATGCCTGTTTATAAATTTTAATTAAATATTAAAATTCCCTCTCTCTCTCTCTCTCTCTCTCTCTCACTCTCTCTCTCTTTCTCCTCTCTCTCTCCTCTCTTTCTCACACATAGTTTAAAATATAAAAACAAATGAAATTATTGGAATTAAGTTAGGACTAAAAGCATTAGGTGAAGATTGAGTTGGGGATTGCAGGTAGTGAGGCGAGATCGCGTGGCTTATCAATTACAGGCATCACTTTACCGAGTTCATTATGCATTCCGTTTCATTCGGTATTCCATTTCGAAATGCAACTTTCGTGCCGACATGGTCAAGTGCACTGATGTTTTTGCCCATTAATTTCTAAATCTGTTTAAAGAATAATATAGAACTATTTTCATCTAGTATGTAAAAAAACATAAATGAAGATTTTACTGATTGATTTTCTGAAAGTTTAGATTGTGGACCAGTTAAAAATCGGGTTTTGAAAAAATACTTACCACATTACAAGTAATAACTTTGAAGTTATTAAGAACTTTGTGTATGCAGTGCTTCCTCATTAACTTCTCATGATAGTAAAACATACTTTTTTATAGTTTTTATTA
>NW_027110368.1:1732228-1732507 GCF_000696795.3 Halyomorpha halys
AATGCGGGAAAACATTTTTGTATATATTACATTAATTTTTTTTACATCGCAATATTATTGTAATAGTAATTTTATTGAGTGGCCAAAGCGGCCCCCTCGACAGCAGTAAGAAGAGAGCCGTCCGAGTTCCCCCGGGCAGCCAGCCTGCCCCACCAGTACTGGGGGCCAGCCGGCCGCACTCCAGGGCAGCAGGCCCACCCCTCAGGTAGCCCCGCCGCCCCGAACGACAGCTCTCCACTAACAAACAGAAGTCGGGGTGCACCAGACCACTAATATTCA
>NW_027110368.1:1732557-1732870 GCF_000696795.3 Halyomorpha halys
ATGATAGTAAAACATACTTTTTTATAGTTTTTATTAAGTATAATGTCGAATACTGTTATCATAGACCTGAAAACTTTCTTTAATAAACAGTCCAACGTAAAAAGGTTTTTCAAAATAGATTGGTAGTTCCTGATATTAGTGAAGCCAAATAAATAAATTCCTCAGCTATTGGTATAGATTACTGTAGAGATAATTTACATATAGTTGTTGTTTGTCAGGAGTTATGGGTGTAAAACCCAACAGTTATTAAAGGCCATGTTTCTTATTTTATATTTCTACATATTTGGGTTCATCCCTTTGATATTTCATATTC
>NW_027110368.1:1738887-1747106 GCF_000696795.3 Halyomorpha halys
TAAATATTTAAATTTCTTTTTCTATCAATTTTAATAAACGTTTTCTAGATTTAAACTAATAAACGTAGATATGAGGCTTCTATTCCTTGAATAAGATAAAAAATATCTTGAATGTCTACTTACCGCTTTGGCTACAAAGCCAAATACAAAATTGTTACATTTTCCTAAAATATTTTTTTTCACTTTAGTTTACCTCATTAGATAAATTAATTTTCAAACGAGCGTCTATAGGTTTTTTTAACATGAATATTTTTTTTCTTATTATTCGAAAAGCGAAGTGAAGTAACAAATTAAGATAAAAAAAGTCTACTTGACCTTTACACTCAGACAGACCACATGCAGACACCTATGGCTCTAAATGAGCACTTGGGCTGAGGGGGTTATGAAATTCATAGAACTTTAACTGCACATAAAAATTTGACGCGATCACAATACTTCCTCTACTTAGTACAGACAAATAAACACACTTTTATATATCTGTTGCATATTTTTTCCATTTCTATTCGAATAATAGGAGGTTTGAAACTAGCACATGCATTGTTATTTTATCTCTCCTGTATTCATATATTACCTTCTTTTGATATCTTTATTTATAATTGACTCTTAATTTATTAAACATAGTCATTTTATTACTAAGAAAACTTAACATGGTCAAACCTTGATTGTGAACAACTTTACATACTATAACAATAATTTATAATTTTTCATTCTCCAACTAAGAGTATGGGATCATCTCCAGAATTAGTTTAACTCCGATATTTCGAGTCAACCAGAAAACCAAAGTGACATAATTCAATACCATGCTATATTTTACATTCGAATAATATTTCATTTTCCGTTAAGATTTGTCTAGTCTATTTAAACATTTAAGCACAACTTATGGTGCTGTAGAATGACATCTACCGATGGAAAAAAAACAAAAACCCTACACTTGTTGTATGTACATTTTAATATTGTTTTTGTTTATCACTCAATATCGGTTGAGTAAATACTCAATGGTACCAAATGGTGGTACCAGGATTTTCTTAACAAGTCAAAAGAGAGTCTTGTGGGTGCTTCCGGCTCAGGCTCATTCTTGAGCCCTGTGCTAAACCCGGTTTTTTTCCCCTGCTTACATTTCAGATATCAGATACAGCTGTCCAGCATAGGTATAATCAAAAGCACCAAATGATACTCAAGAGGCTAGCCAAGGTACCTGATATCAGCACGTGGTAGTGTAAATTTGGTATTATGGATGACTTGGAGTATTGGGGCTCAACTAATTAATTCTAAACATGATCCCATACAAACAGTTGAAGAAAGAAACATTATAAATTAATATTTTATGATTTGAAGAAGTCTTAACATCTTTATTTATGTATATTTATTTTTTCTTCATAATTAAAACATTTTTCGCAGAAAAAAAATAAAAAGGTTCAACATAATTATCGCCAGAGAATCATTGGATATACCACGCATGCACCATCAAATCGATCAACATGGTGAATAAAACTGGAACAGGAAACGTTGCAATCATTTATCATTCATAAAACGAGGACTTCTGATAGGCGGCAAGCGTGGTCAGAGAGAATTACTATTCTGACGAATCTATCAAATATTCCATTTTACATTTTCATGAAAAATAAAGACATGATTAGACACATTTTATAAAAAGACACATTTTTAAAAAAAAATATTTTTTCGTTTTTCAGCCTACTGTTTCTTTTTTACAGTAAATGCACTTATTAATTCACTTTTATTTCTGTTTTAGAGGGTTCGGAAAAAAAATCATGAAAAATGATTTTGATTTTTAAAGCATTGTTATAATTTTGATTTTTAACGCTATTAGATATCGTCAAAATCCTCATTACTTAGTACAAATATTTCAAAATTGTGTCTACAAGAAAAGTATTTTTGTGTCTTGGATTTTAAAATTTCTATTATTTTACTCCATAAACTACAAACATGTAGGGGAGCTCAAATATAATATTATAACATAAGCTCGAATATAATTACGAACTAATTACTACAAAAAATAATTACATAATTCAGATTGTATGATCATTTGTCTGTCACAATATTTACAAAACTGTAGTATTTAAATTACAATTAAAATTTCATAGCAACAATTATTTTATTGCTATACAGACTGTTCACATCTTTATGGAGGTTTGATTGTGAATTAAGTGAGGGATAGGTGTTCTTAAAAGGAAGAAACGAAGGAGATCGGAAGAGAATACCAAAAGGAGGTTGCACGAATGATGAAGGATTTGTAGAAGGAGATAATTTTATGAGAGGCCATCTATAAATCAACCGATACCTGGTATTAAATTAATGTATCAATGAACGTAAAGTGAGAAAATCAAGGATGTAAGAGATATTTGACGTTAGTATCATTGTACTTTTGAATACAAAACTTAAAAATAGCGAGTCGGGTTTGATTCTCTAACACGGTCGCACTCCCCATAGTGCACTAATTACTCACTGAATTAGAAAGGACTACTATAATTTCACCTTTCTAATTCCATTGGAATTCTCCTCATAGACCGTATAAACCAGTCATTATCAAGGATATAGACAGATAATATAAGGTTTAGAAATTCGCAAGGAGCAAAAAATCATTTATTTACAAAAATGCTTATCATACGCTGAATGTTAAGTATTTAAAATTCTACTGACTTGTTCCAATTAAAAAAGTGCAAAAATCCCCTGAAGTTTATCGACTTTAGTAACCGCTCTTAACCGACGTAGCTCAATTAAAAAGGGGTCATTAACGAGCGAGAAGAAGTGACTAACGATAGCCATTCGCGTTAATAGGCTCCATTCAAAGACATTTCCCTTCATTAATGTGGAATTAGGCTTTGAATAAAAATGCTTCAATGAAATGGAACTGAAAATTTAATCAGGATTCTTTCAGTAGCATTTAGGAAACTTTTTAGCGCCGTTTCGGTCCAAGGAATCACTGGAGCTAGGGTGCGAGGGGCGAGGGTTCCAGCCCTCGGGATTAAGGATAAACGAGCTTTAAAGCAAAATGAAGCTGTTTCTATTTCTGCAACGAATACCTCTATTATTAAAGGAAGCAATATAAAACTACGATATTTATTAATCTTTACATACCGATTAAGTGTCTTAACTAAAAATATGATTTTAAAAAAACGCAAGAAAAAAAACTGCTTTGTAGGTAGCACTGTTGACGATCTGTTTAGGCTATTCACGTCTAAAGATAAAACCTGGCTGATATTAAATTGTTTAATTGACAATGTACATTGTGCTGCCGAATTTTATCCAAATCGTTAGAGCCTCAATAAAATCTTTAAAAAATGTGAAAAATCGATGCTATAAACTGGCACAATTTTTTTCCGATCCCTCTAAAACAGAAAAGAAACAGTGAATTAATGAATGCTTTACTGTGAAAAAAAAAAACAAATCGTGTTGGGTATTACCTATTACTACCTTTGGTATTTGAAGGTTACCTGTAATGTTTATTTGTTACTTTTGAAATATCCATTCTAAATGGTCCTATTTTTAAAATCCGGAGGTGAGGGGCTTCCTCGTGTTGTTTCGCATAGAAGGTAAAATAAAAACATTAATAATTAAAGACAATAGATAATGATAAAATAATAAGAAAAACAGTGTGGGGGAGGGGGTGTGGTTGTATCAGAAGATGGAGTTATAAGGTAGTGTTAATAGGGTTTTTGGAACCTTTCCTGGCCTGCCACCTCGCAGGAAGGGGGGATGGAGTGATAGACTGGAATACTGGATTGAAGGAAGCAGAGAGGCTGTCAATGAATTTAATCTGTCTCCGTGTGATGTGTTGTTGTACAGTTTCTAGCTGTAGTTCGTCATGAATGTAATGGCACGATTGAAACATTACTCACCTTAAATATGTAACACTTTTTTAAGATGATATTTAAGTCTATAGATTTTTATAGGTTAAATAAATTAATTAATACGTATCTAATTACTTCATTAATGAAATAAAAGTATGTACTGGATATCTATTATTGTTTTGCAAGTTTCTTTCAACCTTCTTCGTAACGAAATAAGGTCATAGATCGGAGGTGCAAGACTTTTCCTTTAATGTCACCCTAAACAAAAAATCCAGAGGAACAGATATGGACAGTGTGACAAAAATATATATCTGTTGGTCACTACTCTCCTGGAATTAAGATGTCGAGGCTGTTCTAATGCCAAAGGAACCACTTTGAACGTTATTTAATAAGAATGTTAATGATTACGTTTCATTAATGTAGCAGCTAGAACACTACTTACTTGTAGAGGCCTAGATTCAACTGAAGTCGTTTCATAAAAAATCTAGAAGAGGCATGGAGGACCCTGCCCTTGGAAGGAGAAATACAACGAATTTCATATAAGAGGTAATTAAATGTTAAAAACAATATTTTGTCAGCGAACGTTAGGGTATGTTAGGGATACTATCATCATAAAAAAAAGTTCAACCTGTATGCAGTAATTAATAGGTCTTCTAAAACGTAATAAAAAAATCTATAATAACCGATCTAGCTTGAAATAAAAAGTTGGACGAAGTGGGTATAGGGGACCATAAAGAATTGGTGCCTCAGAAGGAACAACGATTTCCTAACTTTCCGCTCCAACCGAGTGGTCTTAATGTCTCAGATCCCCTCTCTCAGGAGCTCGACATTTTAATAAAAATGCCACATTTTTCACGAACCTTAGTGTTGTCTAAAAGTTTATATCCATGGCAAAAATTTAACATGTTGGCTTAAAGAATAGAATATATAGTTGATATTCAAAGAGTTTTTTTTCAACTTCATACCCGAATCATATTCAGCTTAAAAAGTATGCTATATGCGTATATCAATACAGTCTTCAATGTTTTTATCACATCGTGGTGTGAGTTTCCAGGTTATAAAGCCGCCTCCATTTTTCTCTAAACCACTTCATATATACACATATACACACACAATATATATATTTTGTGTGTAAATATATATACTCCTCATTCTTCATGTTCATTATATTCCCATTTCCTGATAATTCCTATAGGGTAGATAATCACTAGTATTTCGATTGGTTTATAATTTGAAAAAGACATCTACGATACGAGCCGTTGCCGCTATCGAAATTCAGGTTTACCCTGAAAGGAGTATTTTGTATATTTAGGGGTACTAATGGATGAAATTGATACTAGACAGATTTGACACTAATCCCCAACGTCCCTCCATAGAAACAAATCGTACGAGCCGTATTCGAAATATTAATGAGGAAAATAGGTTTATGCATTCCTACGCAAAAGTAGCTGACAGAATCACATAAAATTCGTGTGGGATCAACAAAACGGTTCGTTAGACTATAATCGTACACAAATATGACAATTAAAACTAACAAATATTTAAATTTATTATCATCGTATACATATTATTAGTATTTTATACATATTCTATATTTATTGTTATTAATTAAAACTGAATATAATGTTATATATTTTTAAAACAGAAAACTGTTCTTTTACTGTAATTAAAATGGCACAAAAAAAAAGTCTTTTAAGTATCTCTTATCTTATTTCAATTCTATTCTATTTTTTTATTAATTTACTTTGTACTCAGTTATATTTTATTTGTCATTACTATATTTATTTATTGATTTTTTATTTCTCAACACTTATTGTTTATTCTTATGTTCTTTCTTTTTCCTTATCTTACTTATCTTTATTATCTTTTGTACAATTTTTTAATTACAAATATACAAAACTAATGCAACATTGTATGTATATAATATGCCTTTTGCATGGTATACGCACAAATTATTTAAACTTTTCTCTTTTTTCGAGCTTACTACAAATATAATAAAAAATTGACTACACACAGATAGATAAGGTACCAATTTGTTCTTTGATATCTAAAATTCTGAGGAACATTTTTTCATTAGCTGCATGAAAGAGCTTATTTACTTTTAGTGGGGAAACGAAATGTTAATGTTGTTAATTGTAACAATAAAACCTTCAAGGAAACTACCTCATTAGAAATATCTTAATCCTCATCTGCTGGACCTTAATAATAAATCAACATTTTAACTACATTTTCTACATGCAACGAATGTGTCACTTTGAATTACTTTCTATTTTCGAAGATAAAAATAAATATCTACTCCCTAGTTCAATTTAATCCTAATACTTTCGGTAAGATATTCAATAAGCTTTTAATCGCGACTAAATTATCCTTTAGGCATGTGTTAAAAGGTACAGCGGATAAAGAATTGAATTTTTCATAAAGGTATATATACATACATAAACGGAATTTATATACTTTACAACCTATTTTAAAGAATGTGTCATTTTACGTGGCGAAAGTTTGTTTTACCACCTTGTCAGTAGAGTGCGACATAAGCTAGGAAACGTTTGTTTACCGTGGGAGTGGTTTAAGTCTAACTACTTATATCTAGGACATAGGCTAGAAGTATTAAAAAAAAAAAAAAAACTATTACAAGGAAAGTTGTTTGTATTTTGATTTAGTTCATAGTTTTGTAAAAGTTTGTAACGGTGCTTTCTGTTAAAGATGAATTTCCAAAGGAGAAAACAGCACACTAGATATTTGACTAAAATAAATTTTTTTTTTGTTTTAACAAGTTGAAATAAATTAATCGAAACAAATATGTATTTATCAAAATAAAATATCGTTATTCCATTTTTAAGAGCTTATTTACTTTTAGTGGGGAAACGAAATGTTAATGTTGTTAATTGTAACAATAAAACCTTCAAGGAAACTACCTCATTAGAAATATCTTAATCCTCATCTGCTGGACCTTAATAATAAATCAACATTTTAACTACATTTTCTACATGCAACGAATGTGTCACTTTGAATTACTTTCTATTTTCGAAGATAAAAATAAATATCTACTCCCTAGTTCAATTTAATCCTAATACTTTCGGTAAGATATTCAATAAGCTTTTAATCGCGACTAAATTATCCTTTAGGCATGTGTTAAAAGGTACAGCGGATAAAGAATTGAATTTTTCATAAAGGTATATATACATACATAAACGGAATTTATATACTTTACAACCTATTTTAAAGAATGTGTCATTTTACGTGGCGAAAGTTTGTTTTACCACCTTGTCAGTAGAGTGCGACATAAGCTAGGAAACGTTTGTTTACCGTGGGAGTGGTTTAAGTCTAACTACTTATATCTAGGACATAGGCTAGAAGTATTAAAAAAAAAAAAAAAACTATTACAAGGAAAGTTGTTTGTATTTTGATTTAGTTCATAGTTTTGTAAAAGTTTGTAACGGTGCTTTTCTGTTAAAGATGAATTTCCAAAGGAGAAAATAGCACACTAAATATTTGACTGAAATAAATATTTTTTTTTTGTTTTAACAAGTTGAAATAAATTAATATCCTACTAAATTGAATTATTGTGATTATATAAATCTATAATACTACCGTTCTCCGAATCCTCATCTAGCTTACCTAGAAAAGAATAATAAATGTTTTATCATTACTTGCATTAAAAAAAAAATTAAAACAAATAAAGATACATTCTTGCAAATACATGCAGTGTAGTATAATGAAATATTATTTTATTTTCAAAATATTCATTCCTACCTAGCTCATAAAGTAACGGAAATGTGTAAAATAAAATGTAGGTAATGTGATACGGGTAATAAATAATTGGTATGTTAGGTAAGCATAAGGAATTTTAAAAGTTTAGAGTGCTTACAGAATCATTATTTATTTTATTTTAACCGGCTTTACTGTATTTTTATGATGTGGTAGCTTAAATGTGTTTTACGTCTTTCTTAAAAATATATAAAAATTATTATAAATACTATAATAAATGGAATTTTGTCCGGCTGTGGTAAAATTAAACTCAAATAGTAAATTTATTACTATACTGTACTATTTTTATTTGAGCCAACGTTTCGCCCCACGTTGCAGAGCTAAAAAAGATACAAATAATTAACATATTTAAAAAATTAAGTGGAAAATTACAAGGATATACAATGAAACGTAAAAATTAGATGTTATAACCGATAAATGAAAACGGTAATAGTAACAGATAAAGAGAAGAAATATTAAAGAAAATGCAAATTTAGAGTTGAAAAGGGATAAGAATAAAATCAAATGAAAATGCTCGAGACAGATTCATACCTATTTTGAAGTCAATGTCAGAGTTAACCGTTTGTATTGGGAAGAGCGGGGATGGCAGTTAAGTACGTCACATTTGAAAATAATTTTAGAGTAAAGAGTGTAAAAAATATT
>NW_027110368.1:1747631-1750725 GCF_000696795.3 Halyomorpha halys
ACCAAATTCCATTTATTGATACACTCGGTCAATCAGCAATCTTCCAGTATTATAAATACTGATTATATATGTTCACTAAGGTAATATGTAGGAGTTCACTAAGGTATCTCCTTTTCCTCAGAACTTGGTCGGTGCCGTTGTATACTACTAAATAGGTATATAAACTTTATAAGTTGAATTGAATAATTGTGTTTTTTTTTTTAATTCTGTCTTATTTTTACCGGGGAGGTCCATTCTACTAAGCAAAAATGATACTAAAGGGTTAGTATTAGGCCACACCCCTGAAGGTACCTTCAGGTGAAGTTGATAGGGATTTCACACATTAATGTATTTATCTGTAAAACTGTTTATTTAATCCCAAATGTGAAGAAAATAGAAGCAATAGTAAATGTTATTTCCAATAATTTATAATAGCGGTATTCATGATCTTTAGTTTAACATGTTAAAGCGTGCTAAATGGGAAAAGTTATGGTAAATGGAGAAATATTTCCTTATTTTACCATGATAAAATGATATAACATATAACATAGTTGAAAGAGTTAGGTTACTTGCTCGTACTTTATGTTTTGATAGTCTTAGTATTGTTTTGGACTTATTTAAACAAGACAATCAATAGCCAAATTTTCACATTTTTACTTTTCACTAACTTTAGGCATGTTGTAATAAATTACTTTAATCAAAAATTAGAAGTAAACAATAACAATAAGTTTTGGAAGGAAAGGTTACAAAACAAGTCGCTAAGAAAATCCGCTAGGAACTCTCATGCATTTAACATATAACATGACTTTAAATAGGACTCCTCAAAATCTTATACTTATAGGATTTAACATGATAAAACATTTTAAATTTAACACAATATCATGAATGCCCCTACTGTCTATGGTGAAATTCCATTAAGTCGTTCTCAAGAAATTCGTGCTTCTTTCTGTGTTCTGTTCAGACTCATTTATGTGTGAATATTAAGGATCCCAAAATATATTTACTGTTCTAAAAATTAAGGAGTTATTATTAAATTTAATAAACTTTTGATTTATATAAATGGATAAATTTCTGACATAATGGAAAATGATTACAACAAAAAAGTAACTGAAAATTAACAATAATTAAAAAAAACAAACAATGTGAGTGCCTTTGAGTATCCTTCAATTTATTTTAAACTCCGTCCCTAGCCATTTCTGGCATACGGGCATAACATATGCAGCAGTAATTCTCGAATATCAGCTGTCAAATATTGCGTACTGGATGCCACGCCTAGGAAAGAAATAGACTCCGCCTTCTGGCACCACTCGCTCTGGAAGCGTATCCCCTCCCTCATACTACTTTTTCGAAGGCAATAAACCTACAAATATATGGCGGCCATCTTAAATTATCTGCCATTTTAGGATCACGGACCCTCAAGTGGTGGTAAACCTTTCACCATCGTCTTTTCCTAACATTTTTACATACGAATTCATTGAAATGAATTTACACTTACTTCTAGATACAGCCATTTCACAAGCTATTTTTACTGGACTATTAAAAATAAATAAATAAATAAATGATAATATTGAAGCTTGGCTAACGAACATTAATAAGACACCGTCGTGTTCTCATATTCCAATATTGAAATGAAGTCCACTGCTCGTACACAGCATATTTCATATATGTTTATAGTTTACCGCCTGGTTCAGTAATGATTTCGACGTGGATAATAAATCTAATATTGAGATATAAAATTATTATTATGATATTATTAGAAGGTTTTAATAATAAGACTTGTACCTGTCAGTCAGAAGTAAATAACTAACAATTAAATATTTGGTTACTGGTAATCAGAGACGGCACATCTCACATCACCAAACTAAAAGTAACTAACCACAAAGATATAGTAAATAACCTTAACATAGTTACAAACATGGAATAGAAAATAAATTATAATCTTGGACTAGACCCCAAATGCGTAATGAAAAATTAAAGGAAACACTAGAAAATGAAATAATAAAAAAAATATAATTACAATCATTGTAATTACAAATTGTGATTGTAATAGGCTATTGACTAAGATGAAATTTGACAAGGGCATTATACCCTTCAACAGTTTGGTAACAATGCTAGCTGTGATATTATAAATAATATACTTGAGAATAACCGAAACGTAGGAATTACAAGAAGATTAAAAGTGTGATACAATATGGAAATTTATATTATAACTATTTAACAATATTTATATACAGATAATAACATTATATAATAGAAAATAAGAACATTGCCTAAAAATGTTTCATATTTAAGCTAGCTTACATGGATATTAATTAGTTACAAGTATATGAAAGGTTGATAATCGAAGAGATGGATTCATAGTTGATGGATTCATTGCAAATGATGTCAAGGAGGAATGGATATGGGTAAAGAATTTCAAAATGATGTAGCTCGAATGAGAAAGTATATTTTATAGGAAGCAGTTTTATAAGAAGGTTGCTTGCATCTCGCATATAACAGGTTGATGAATATTTGCAAGAAGAGGAGGTCGGTAATATTGGAATTTACTGCCTGGAAGTTCACTGCTTACAAAAAAAATGAAGCTAATTGATAACAAAAAATTGCACAAACTGATCCGTAAAAAAAGTATTCTCAGTTAAGTTTTAATTTTCCGGCCAAGTTAAGCTAAGGCAAAAAAAGGAAACTGTAAATTTAGGGAGAGGATAGAAACAATGGGAGGTTGGCCATAAATCTTGGAGTCGCTGGAGTGCAAAAAGGTGACGCTGAGCCGCTTCCCGCAAGAACGTCCTCCACTATTTGTGGTTTAGCCACCCTCCTCTTGTAGTAAGCCGTAGCCTTAATTTAACCTTACTAATTGCCTAGCATAGGTTTTTTTAAAAATTGTTTTAATATCATATAAAGTATGTTTTCTTTAATTTGGCTACTTATTTATTATGTGTTTATTTTATGATATAATTAGAAAATGCCAAAAGACACCGTATCACAAAAAGTGGTACAAGATCTTCAGAAACTTCAATTGAACTTAAAAATAGGTCCATGATTTTTCACTATGGTAATGCAGTGTACTAAAGTTGGCACAGAATATCTGGCCTGCACTGTAATAAAACTGTTAGAG
>NW_027110368.1:1751016-1762620 GCF_000696795.3 Halyomorpha halys
TTAGTTCACATAATGTACCCAGACAAATTCTGTTCTAATTGGTAAAATTATAGTTCTCAACGAACAAGTGACCTAGAATAAAGATTCATTCGGATTTTCATTTTTTCACTAATCCTGGGTAGTTCTTCACTTCTGTATTACTTCAATAAATACAAAGGTGATTACGACATGGCTCAGAATTTAACAATGAGGTTACAATTATAATAACTTAATAAGAAGAAAAGATTTACCCCAGTGTGAAATCTGTTAAGCGAATGTCACAGTGGGAACCATCTTTGAGGATTATCCTCAGCGCAAAAGGATAATGGAAAATGTGGTGAGCTTGGGCTACCCTGTAGGACCCCAATGAATGAGGAATATATCAGCTGTATCCTTGAATAATTGGATTATTTCCTTGAACACACATTTGTTTATTATGTCATAAATTTATTATTTATTTCAATCAATCACGAAAATTTAATTTCTCAGCTCTTCTTTTATATATAATTCAGGTTATATCATTGGGGCGAATAAGATGGGGGAGTAAGGTAGTAAGGGTTAACAACAAACGAGCCTCTAAAATATTATTAAAATTTTATTTACACTAAACGTGGACGGGCAATCTTGGATTGATGCATTTAGACCAAATAGTTGTATCGGCATTGAACCATTTGAGCTCGCTAAGCATTTAAGCTATTACTATTATTATCTATATTAAAATTTGTAATTAAATCTTTTTTTTTATTACAAGGTCAATAACCAAGAACAGTTTTTTGATCTAAAAATCAACCAATATTATAATAAAAATATCGTTTTCGAAAAATAAAATATATGTTGCCTGTGAAAAAAATTCAGGATGCACGTTTTGTCAGAATAATTTCATTTGTCAATTATCAATTATCACCTGGACCTTCATAGAAAGATAACCGTCAAACATTAATCTAATACAAAAGTTCAGTTATAAATAAATTAACGTCAAAGCACTTTTAAAGCATTGGACAAGTACTTCACGTAGCAACTTAGTAAATGATTTAATAGGTGCTAAAATTGTTATCTAACTTAATAATGGAAGACATAAATGAATAAAAGAGATTTGTGACATTTTAACTAAAATATAGATTTATAATCAGGTAGAACATTTTAAATACTCCTTTCTGAACAGAACCTTGTTTAATGTACCTTAAATATAGATAGTGGTAATTTTTAAAATTTTAAAAATCATTAAATTATGTATATTACACATATATATTTATATTTTTCAGTATAGGTTATTAAGTTAATACTCACACTGTAATTCAGATATAAGCCACTCACTATTTTTCATTGTCTGTCATATTGTTCAATTTGTAGATTCAATTTATTTATTTATTTTTTCAGTTTTTTAGACACTACTTTCATATCTTATATTATACATATCTTCTTACCTACATGATATTATATTTCATCTTTCACTGTTTTCAATCTATTACTATCTAATTCCACGATTATCAATCAATTAATTTTTTTTTTACTATTCAATTATCAGTAATCAATTTTTTATCATTTATGATTCCATTCAATATTTTGTTTGTATACTATTCCTTTTCAATTTTATGTTTCTCTACATGTTGTTGTTATCTCTTTTGTTCTATAGCCCTGATGAAGACCTCATTATTAAATTGTTTTGTTTTTTAACATTCAATTGTTAGCTTTCCAAACTAAAGAAACTATTTATATTGGGTTTACTTTTCTCCCCAACGTTTTTTAATTTCACTAGCCTTTACTTATATGGTGTATCTAGTAAGGGGAATTAATGCGATCAAACAAAATTTAGAACCATAGGTTTCAACGGAAATACACATTTTGAGGTTCCCTATGTTCAAATAAACAATCTTTTCAAAATAGGGTGTATGAGTGTTTGTGTGTGATAGATTTTTATAGATTATAAATACTTTATAGATTTTATACTACACTTTATAGATTTTTCACATTTTAGAATTTCTCAAAAAGTCCAAAAAAGCTCTCGTTTTGAGATCTCATTTTCATACCTTAAAGAATTGAATTTAGTGCAAATTTTGAATTCAAATAAAAGTTATTTCATTCCTAAAAAATGATAAATATATCTTTATAGTTAATGTTTCGAAACACCGATCCCCATCTTCAGAACTTATAATTCCCCTAAATGTTTTGTTTAAAAAAAATTAATTATTTACTTATAATAAATATGATAGAAAGCAGAGCTACAAACTATAAAGAATTTTGTTCATTTTATGACAGATTCTAATTTGCACAAGATTTATAAATGTTTGTTGGCTTAAATCAAAGTTCCTGAAAAAGGAATTTTGTCCATCTTGTATTTAAAATTAGATGACTGGAAAATTTTTATATTTACTAGATGGGCGTAGTGAAATTATCACCCCTGTTAAATGTTCTTTATTTAGAACTAATGAATTAAATTAATTAACACCATAGACTTTTGAATCGTGTCTTAAAATAAACTAATAAACATTTCTCAACAATGAATGATACAAAACGTGGAGGTTTTTATATATTATATATAAGTTTAATCCTTATTACAGTTCTGTGAAAAGGGTGCTAAATGATGAATAGATAGAAATGCTAAAATTGATTATTATTTGGATTTCCCCCACTAGTTTTTTTTTCCAATAAGATAGCGTTTCAGTTTTAAGAAATGAAGATAATATTTATTGGAAGCTATATTGGGCAGTGATTTAAACAATAATATTTTTCTTTAAGAAAAACGAATTCAAGTGATACCAATGAGCAGGAAATCATCTCCCCTAAAAAAGTAATAAGAATAACAAATTTAAGTGTTTTCAATGAGCGGGAAATCATTTTCCCAACGAATATAAAACATTCTAAACGACAGCCAAAGGCATTTCAATTTTCCAATAGTTTTGTAACAGTAACGAAAGAGAAAATGAGTTTGCGAAGAATATTTTTTTTTAGGATTAAAATGTTTCTAATTAGAAAAAAAAAGAAATGCTAAAATTTATTATTATTTGGATTGCCTCCCCTAGTTTTTTTTAATCGATAGCGTTTAGTTTTAAGAAATGAAGATAATATTTATTGGAAGCTATATTTGGCAGTAATTTAGACAATGATGTTTTTCTCTAAAAAAGTAATAAGAAAAACGTATTGAAGTGTTTTCAATGAGGAAGTAATCATTTTCCCTACGACTATCAAACATTCTAAACGAGGCAGCCAAAGGCATTTCAATTTTTCAATAATTTTTTAACAATAGCGTAAGAGAAAATGAGTTTGCGAAGGAAACAGCGTCTAAAAAACATTCGGCGAAGGCCATGAACTTCTGCATTAGTTCTCCCAAATAACTTTACTACTAAGGGCAGATAATATTATATAATTAATTAGCCGTTGGTTCAGTTGGCGAACTGCCCGTTACCGAACGGGAACTCCTACAAGAATGCGGACGCGGGTGCCAACCCTTCGTCAGTTAATATACCTGTTCCTTTATCTAAATTTATTTCGTCACACTTAAGGACCTATGATATCGCCCAAAGAAATAGTTCTAGCCCGAAATACAAGCTAGATTTCTGTTAGATTATATTGTTTCATATCAAATAAACGACCACAAATTATTTATTTAAATTGTTACTTACTTAACTATATTGAGTTGATGAGAGTGATCAATTGAGAATATTAGATTTCACTTAGAGGTGAATAGATAATGGAATATCCTGTATCAGAATATAAGTGATAGTAATACTCTTTGGTTTTTAATACTTATATCTCATATTTCTAAAAATGATACAGGATTGGCCAATTATTTGATCATTATGTCACTATTGTAGCCAGTCGACCCGTTTTGATTTCTTTGAACAATAAATAGATTGAGTATCTGTTAGAAAATTTAACTCCAGATGAAATACAACAAATCCTTAGAAATAGTGAAAAAAAGTTAGTAATTTCCCCATTCTGACTAGGCTGAGGATAGCTAACACGAGGCTCACTCACTTCTATCTTATAAAAAAAAAAGCCTCCAAAACTTCAGTATTATTCCAATTTGACAATTAGCCATATATCCAAAGAATGCCTATATTTCACGTCACAATTTAATAACTTAGGCTTACACTCGAATGTTTCAAAAATTCTTAGAGACGATGATAAGACAATGGCATTAGTATTTCATTTTTTAAAATCATAAAATTTGCAGTCACAAATATATCATTAAACAAATAAAAAAAAATAAGAAGAAATTAATGGTATTAATGACCAGTGATGTTTTACACTATTAAACAAAAAACAAATAAACCAATAAACAATTTATTTTAATAAAAAGTTACTATAATTTATTAATTACTACAATACACTTCCTTATTTTAACTTTACAGAAAATTTCAATAAATCCAATGAATCCAAATAATTGATCAAAATATTTAAAAAAATTAAAATTTTCAATGCACAAATTTTTTTAAATTCTACAATAAAGCAGAAAATGATAAACAAAATAAAATCGAATCAAAGTGTATAATTCATTATTGTAATTAACAAGGACCAAGATAATTAATTTTGTTTTTAAACTTATCCTAAACTAAATAAATTAAATTTAAATCCTTCCGATTTACAACCAGATGATTGAAGTAGCCGTTTAAAAAGTAAAGATTGTTTTTTAAGTTATTTGATGATATAAACTTCAAATGCAAATGAATATTTCTTCAACCATAGCTTATTTTATATATTTTGGTATAAAAAAGAATGCCAATAAGAAATAATAATTAACAAATTTAACATCAATAAAAATTAACTTCAAAGAAAGAAAAGTTTTTTTTAAAAAATAGTTCCAGATAATTTATAAAAAAAAAGGTTTAAATTAATTAGATTTTTAAAATTTGTAACAGCATAAAATAATATGCATGCAATGATATTCTCCTTTAGACTTAATCTCGCGGACGGCGAAACGAAACTCATTTAGGAAGGAAACAATTTTTAAAAAACCCATTACAAAGCAAAAAGAAAGATGGTGAAGCATCCACCAATTAAGGCGGAGAAGACCGGGAATATTACAAGGATCATTATGAATACAAGAAGAAAAGACAAAAAGAATAATGCCAAAGAGCGACGCACATCTGTTATTTTCCCTCCACCAAGAAATTCAAAGCCAAAGCTGGTGACAAAAGTTCAGACTAAAAAACAATTTTTTTTTTTTTTTATAAAGTAGCTAATTAGGAATTCAGCTTTTGGGTGTTATCTAGCAGCTTAGAGCTAGGACATATTCATTAAATCTCCATAAAGCTCTTTGAGGATTAACAGGACAGCTGAAAAGAATCAGTAACAAATAATATTTGTATGTATTTAAATATATTGTCATTTATTGGATGACTTATTTTTACTTTATAGTTTGCTTAAAAAAAAAAAAAACTTTTCGTGTTGTTCCCGTAACATAAACGACTTCAAATCATTTAAAACAGTTTGAAGTGTAATTTACAATATTAATAAAGTGAAGCTTTATTGTTATCAGAATTACAACAGAAAACAATTGCGCTAAGGAAAAGATCAACAATATAAAAACAGGAAAGTTAAACAATAAATCTCACTTTGTGTCGAGTAATGAACGCAAGAAAATACGTCAAAATAAATTTATAAAAGCTTTGTTATAGAACGGTAACAATTAACTCTTTGTTACGAGAGCACTTGGAAAAGTTAACAAGAAGGCAAGATAGGAAAGAAGAAGAAAGCTTGAGAATTAATAAAGGAAATTTAAGATACAGTATAATTAAAATTTGTAAAATAGTAGTTATTAAATAGATTGTTTGCTTAATACCTCGACTGCCCACAACGAGATTATAGTCTTTTGGCTCCTATTATGAACCATGGTAATCATTAGCCGTATGATGTGGTCCTCTTACAGGCATTAGGTTGTAGGAATAACCCAACCCCAAGCTGCTACAAACCATGGTTACCATGGTGCAGTGCCAGACTACCCAGTATAGTTCGATAACCAGTCCCTTTGGGGCCAATTCGACTATGCCCTTCCCACCGGATTATGGCTATTCATTGGTCGAGATCTATGTATTATGGCTATTCAAGGTCAGCTAGCGCACAAAGACACATATTTCTTTCCCCGATATAAGCCTCAAAGGAACAACTTCGAATTCTTCTAAAATATGTTTATATTTGGAAACCGGTTCGTAATACGATTCACCTTAAATTCGGACGAAAGCTGAGGATTAATGGAGACATTATGTGGTACAAGTTTTAACAAATTTTATTAACTACTTTCGCTTACCCGTACTAAAATTAATAACTAATTTATTCGACGTTTTAGCAATTTACCTTGAAACGTAAGTAATTACGAAGCTATCTACTGGATAGCTTAGTTTTCCTCTTAATATATGTACATTTGATTATTTTATATTGATCAAAGTTCTATTAAGTGATGAGTGGATAAAACAGTGAGATTATTCTTACAAGAAATTAGGGATTCAATATTGCTACAAGTGATCATCAGTACGTAATCACATAAGATCAAGAAAAATATATAAATCATTGAATGAGAGCTGATATATGTGGAAATAGAAATTGTTTTAATTCATTTAAGGAATAAATCATTAGGCATCTCTTTATAGAATGCCTAACTGTACTTCCCTGTATTTTCTCCAACTCATCATATATTGATTTATGCCCTACAACCTATGTTTTTTCGAACGATCTTTTTTATCACCTTTGCATTTCTCCGCTTTTATTTTTTTTTTCTTCTAAACTTAACTATAAATTAAATTTTGTCCAATACCCCCCCCTCAACCTTATTATATACCTATACAACTAGGATTAGGCTTCAATGGTGTGTAATTATTTTTATTGTATTCACTTGTTTTCTTTATCTAATATTAGGAGCTTCCAGAAGTCAACACACATGATTTCAAATATAATTCAGCGGATTAGATTTTTTTTTGTTAACTTGCCTTTATTGCTCTTCTTCAATCTACAATACTAAATTTCATATTTTTATGATGATCTTGCTATTGTTCGTTTTATTATTATTTGTTTATGTCCAGGTGAGTGTATAGTTCATTAATCTAGGTCCTTAAATACATAATAAGTTTTGTGTTTATAGTTTATGTGAATAAAGTTATAACTTTTTTTTCTATAGCTCAAATACTATATTCTTTCCTCAGATGGAGTATAATGGAGGGGTAGCTGGCAGAAAAAAGTGAAATCTAAAAGGCGGGTGTTGTATGCTATTCAAGGGCGTGACAGAGAAGTAGGGAAATAGTACGAGGCACTCACTGGCTGACCTCTGATTCAGTTTAAATTACAACGTCAGAAATTCATATTAAAACCTTCTTTTCGTGGGCCTGGCTTTTTTTTTCACTTTTGCATTGTAGAAGTAAAAGGGTTATGCCACCACCCTGTATTCATCCCGTTAATAACATTCAAAATTAATAATTCCACAGAATTTTCCTAGTAGCATATTTATAGCTTGAAAAGTGAAGATACTTTTCGTGCATAAGTGCTAGTTTAAGAGAAAAAGGCATGACCAAGGTCGAGTATCAAAGAATGGAGAAAGGGATATAAACATGGAGGTAAGCAGCTATAAAAAGTGAAGACAAAAGGAAGATCTACGATGAACTCATATGGGGTGTGACAGAGGAGTAGGAACTAATAACCGGCTGCATTTTTAAAATTTAGAGTTTAATGGCGGATAATGCTATGAACTGATGAATGTATACCCAAGTCTTGGGGGGAGAGGATGTATTCAAGCCCTACTTTTTGGCTTCACTTTTGGTTTGAACGCGAGTAGAGTATGTTACCTCCCTGAAGAGGTAATTCAAAAGAGAAATGTTTTAAACTTAATAATAATTGATTTTCGCAATTATAGTTACAGTGATTTACTCCAAAAATAACTTCCTATCTCAGTCTCATAACAATTATATTGCTTATTGAGATTAAATTCAGTACTTTTTTGATGATGGCTGTTTAACAGGACAGCTTTCTGATGGTGTGCAGGACGAACTATTTACTCACCTATTCTGCCCACCCACAAGGTTCTCGACGTGATAAAAAGACTGAACAGAAGGTAACTGGCAGCTACGTTACTTGTACACTTACTTGTCCAGTCTCTTAGTGCTGTTTATGCGGAAACGTTAATGGAAGAAGATCAAACATTGAATATTTAACTCAAGTATTCGAGAAGTATAATCTTACTTAATAAGTTTTTTTCTTTCATTTTTTTGTATTTGCCCCTGTAAATGAACATTTACAAGCAGCAAATGTGATGTTCTATCCAGGCATGGCATGAACTGGCATGAGGGAGATCGAACCCAGTGGTGCATCCTCCTGTCGTTAAGTAGACTATTTTATTACGTTAGGAGGCCCCGCATCCAACTCCTCTTCAGCCTACATCTAGTTACGTCAGGAATGTCATGTGTTGCCATCTGTTGTATAAATTTGTTAAAATGTCCATATAGCGTATTGTGAAACCGTTGGTAAGTCGTATGAATGTTGTCCGTTACAGTCGGAATGCGTAGGTCGGGGTGAATGGTCTCGTTTGAAACGTAGAGTGGTGAGATCGTTGCCAGTCTTAAAAAATGTGATTGAAAAATTTGTATTTTCTTAATCTGTATCTTTTTAGCAGGTCCATAAATTTGGAAAGCTTAAGTCCATATGGGTTTTAGTAAGTAATTGTATACGTTAGGTTTCTGTCTGAGCAATAATTTAGAACGTCTGTGTAGTATAGAATATAATTGTCTCCGTCGGAAATTAAATAGAGTTATTTAATTTCATTATTTGACTTTAATAGTCCATATCTTGTTTTAATGGGCTTATCTTTAGAAGAAAAATGGAAAGAAGATCCTAGGATACGATATACAAACAGAGACAATTGATGTTTGTACTTAAATGTCGCTAGCAAATTGGTAATACAGCGGAAGTGAGGATTCAATTAGGACGGAGCGGACATCAGTGCCGTCTTGATTGGCTCGCTAATAGCCGAGCCTCTGAGTCATGGTCCACAAATCTCTCTCCCTAATCAGCTTTAATGCCGTCTCTCAGAGTTATTGGTCACGTGGAATCCAATCGTTTAGTGACAAGTCTTCTGATTCTCAAGGGACTTTTTTCTAGCCCTTCGGCAATTCTCAAACATGCGTAGCTGAAAAATATTATCTCCATCATATCAATACTGATTACCCATCACTCATATGGTATATTAGATGTTCACAAAATCTAACAACACCATCAATAATTAACAGCCAGAAATAACCATGCTCTTTATTGTTAAATACATCCTGCTTTTCCAAAAAAAAAAAAAAAAAATTGTTAAAGCCACCTCAAATCAACTATGTCTTTTTGTTGGAAGGCTTTAAAATGAACAAAAAACAAACTGGCTCGGATTACACATTTATTTGGCCAACTTAAACATTTTAAAACTAAAAAAACTAACATAAACAAAATATAACTAATAATGAATACAAGCAAAATAAAAGGGCCTTTCAGATAAAAATAAAATAGTTTGATAAATGATGAAAATTACAATAAAACTAATTTACACACAAAAAAAGAAAATAAATAAATATATAAAATAAATATTGCTCGACGAAACTTTTGCTCCACTCCGATAGGTCCGAGGAAGAGTGCTGCCGAGATAGGTCGCAGCTCGTGTTGCTAAATAAACCGCTGCAATGTTCCATAGTTGGTGTAGTGGCTCATTGATGGTCCAAATATCCAACAGTCGTATTGTATTAAGCGAGCCGACAAAATGAATGCAGACAGGGCTGGTTACACACCTTCCTTGGGTTCAGGGGTTGCCCACTAATTACTTAATTAATTGGCACTCATATTATAATCGAAACACAGAAGTGGTCTGGTTCCGAACTGTTATGACGACGAGTACACTCAAAAAATGTCAAATAAAATAATATCAACCAAATACAGACAGGGCTGCTAATGAGGCTACCAGAGCCACTAATTAGCCGGAACTGCTATATTAAAGTCGAAACACAGAAAAGGTCTGGTTTCGAACTGTAGTGACGACTAAAACACTCAACAAATGTCCAAACTATTAAACTATAAACGCAGACAGGGCTGCTGAGGACGCTATCAGGGCCACTAATTAGTCGGAACTGCTCTAAAAAATTAAGACGGTCGGTCTGTTGCTAGGTGACGCTTCTTAGCAGCAATTATCACCCCTACCAACTGTCTCTATTTCTCATTATTACTAACAAATATAATAACATTTCTTTTCTTTTCCAATAACTAAATCTAAATAAAACAATACAAATAAAAATATATGTAACTAAATTAAACACTAATAAAACTCAAATACTATTTACAATTATTTACAAAGTAATAATATATTATGGCGTTAACAACAATGTATACGATAACTGTATAACATTCATGTTGCTATCTTATTTTCTCATTACAATTGAGTCTAAGTAATTGCGTTACTCAGTTCAACAATTTTTAGTTTCTGTTTCAGATAAAATACGATCAATCTACAACAACGATCAACATTTTTAAAAAACGAAATTTGAACCATAATTTTTAGAAAAAATACTTCTTAATTTTATTTTCTTGCCTTATAAACTGTTGATCAACTATTTTTCATTACGTCAAATATTACAGAAAAAGTTAGAACATAACGGGGTAGTTCAGCAGCTTTACGTAGATTTCGGAAGAGCTTACGATTCTATTGACCACCAGAAGCTGCATAATATTTTTATTGAATATGGAATAAGAAAGAAGTTAGTAAATCTTGTACAGATGTACATGACCGAAACGTTTAATAAAGTTCGAATAGGCCACCATAATTTTGAGAAGTGTGAGGTTTAATCGGTTTTAAAACAAGCCGATTCTCTTTCACCTATCTTATTTAATTAAGCACTAGAATGCGTTATTAGAAATGTAATGTATACCGAAAAGGCTTTAATTATTGGTTGTAAAATACCTGTGCTTGTGTATGCTGATAATTTGGTGACGAGGAAACTATAAGACTAGATACAAGTACGTTGATAAAATTCAGTAAGGAAGTAGGTCTCAAAAATTTTTTTTTTTGTACCCTTAATTAAAATATATTAGTACCAAGTAGGTGGTATGCTTGGGTCAAGGCTGATCAGGCTGATATGAGTTTGGACGAGCACCACTGAACAGTTGAATGCAGACAGCGTTTGGTAGTGTTCGCATCGAACCTTTGGGATCGGTTTGCTTTTATCACTGTTATTTATACAGTTACTAGTCACAATTGATGACTTGTATAGTAGAAAATAGAAAAATGGCGGCTTTTTTAAAATATTACAACAAATCTGTTACAGTACGCGCATCACTCTTTAAATTGAAACTAATCCTCGCTCGTTTCATAACACATAATTTGTATCTAAATATAAGTAGATGGTCAGGGCTACGGTAAAAAAAAAAGAACAAATAGTTTAAAACTATTTTAATGTCCGACGTTTCGCCCCACTTTGTAGGGCTTCATCAGGGCTAAAATGATACAAAAAAAAAAAGAAAACTGAGAATATTACAACAATAAGATACAATAAGGTAATTTAAGCTAGGATAAATATTATGTAAAAATAAAGTGATAAGAAATTACAAATAAATAAAAGAAAGGAAGACATAAAATAGTATCACTATAAAATAAACTTGAATAAACAATGATAAGAATAA
>NW_027110368.1:1762670-1776679 GCF_000696795.3 Halyomorpha halys
TACATAAAACAAAAACAATACGGGAAAAAAAAAGTAGAGATTAAATAAACGTCTTGAAAGAATAAATATAAATAAAAATAATAATAAATATATTAAATGATAATAAATGAGCAAAGAACAAATCAAGACCACCTACCTGTTCAAAGCGAACGGTTGAACAGCAGGCAACAATGAAGCGGAAGAGTGGAGGAGTGGGGAGGAGGTGGCCTACCGTTTAACGGCTATATTTCTATTTCAAATACGTCGCGTATACAGGAAGTAGTCATAAAGGTATGACGAAAAATGAAAAATAATAAGAGAAGGATACAGAAATATGATAATAATAATGTTCTAATTTAGGAATAACTAAGTAAAATTAGATTCTTACATATCGTTACTAATAATAATACGAGTATATACTGAAGAAAATATAGTTAGGGAAGTTAATACAATATAGGATATAATAACAATGATTGTGAAATACATCACATAATTAATAATTAAATTTACACATAATTAATAATTAAACAAATACCTAATACATAATATACATAATTTGTATCATTCACTGTGACGATATTTCCCCGTAATAATGTTTTCAAAGAGCTTTTCAGTTGACAGATTAACCAACTCCAATTTTAATAACATATAATAATATTTTTCGCTTCATAATTTTGACTCTTAATAGTATTTAGTTTTCGTTAAAGTAACAAAAAATTGGGGTAAAATAACTTATTTTTTTCTTCAGTTGGGCCCTTCGAATGTTTCTGAATAGTACCAAAACCAATATTGAAGAAAAAAGAGAAACATTCGTTTAGATAAAATAGCGTGTTCAACGTGATTTCCACCAGATGAGAAAAGTTCGATAAAGATTCTGTTATGACTAAAAGTCACAGCCGAAATTATGGAGAAAACAGAGAGCTTAAAAGGCAGGGTACTTAGCTAAGTCTATATTATAACACGCGGTCTTGAAATATCACCAAGTTCAATGAACTTCGTGCTAGATGAGCCGCACGAAGGACACGTTGGGCTTCCTCATTCAGTTCCAAACTTCGATGAGCTAATAAAACTTGAAGCTGAGTCAGAAACTTCTCCCATATTGATGCCTGCTAAATACCAAAGTCTGTTGAACTTAAAAAAAAAAGATATTAATAAAATGGCTTATTGCTTAAAACTTATATATTAAAAAGAACTTTTATATACACTAAAGGTATAAAAATATTAAAATTAGTAAACTGGCTGACTATAAAACAAATATTTTTGGGGTTCATTGCCATAGTTTCAATTTGAAGTTGTAAAATTTAATAAAATAAACATTAAATATTTAATTCGCTGAACTTTATTTTAATTCACGACATTAGATGACCAAAGAGGTTTGTACTTTTTATTTTCAAAATAAAAATTCTTTTTTCCATAATCATTTATGATAGAACTGCCTGGAAGGAGTGTTAAGAAAGAGGCTAATGGATTGGCGCGGGACCAGAAGCTGCCCACTTAAGGGTCCCTACATAAATCAAACCGAGAGTCAAACAGAAGAAAGCTCGGGGTAAACAAAAAAGAGATAGACAGCCTTCTAACAATAATTTTCTTTTATAAAAAGTCAACGATTTTAATACAAATAAATTTTTTTTTTTTTTAAGAAATAAGCTCAATATAGAGTTCAAGGTTTCCAACATACAATATATATGTACAGTATATATATGCATATATAGGATAATATTTGTTTACAAGAATTTCCATTATAATATGTTCCTACACCGGCTTCTATAGAACAAGTTAGAAAATGGAATTAAATATAATAATAAAGAATGATTAAAATAAAGAATACCAAGTGAAGAAGATGGTCGAGGGATGAGGTGAGGAGGAGGTAGCAAAATGAACACAAATAAACAAAAAAATCATTTATTCGTGACGACGTTTCGACCTGAGTTACAGGTCTTCATTACGGAGCTCTCGGGAGAGATACTGGCTAAACTCAACAAACAAAAAATTATTTATTCGTGCGGACGTTCAGTTTAGCCAGAATCTCTCCCAGACCGAAACATCGGCACGAATAAATAATTTTTGTTTATTTATTTATTTTTTTGCTGACTGCACCCCCCGACCATCTTCACCACTTATCAATTTGCAATCAACCATATACACCTCATTGAGACTATCTTTAGTGTGAATTAATATAGGATTCACACCTATAAAATCAATTAGGAACTACTGAATGGTATAAAGAAAAGTAGTTTCCAGATAAATTCTGATGTAGGCTGATTTATCTCTCATCGGCCCGTCTAAAATGTTAAAGAAAATCAGTAGAAACTGTTGGATTCATAAAAGAATTCTTTCCTGATAAAGGATGGTACATTGATGGAAAATCTTTTACCAATAAATATCCAAAACGGACAACCATATCGGTAACAAATTATGCACTTGCAATAAAAAGACTATGGCTAGATGTGGAATCTAATTACCTCGAATCAATTAGATAATTTTTGATGAGGTGTAGATAGTTGACCGTAGATTAATGATTGGAGAAGTTTGTCATTTTTGTGCTTCATTCGTCCAATAAATCAAAAATTATCTATTGGAGAAGTTTGTTGGGGGTGGGGTCAGCAAAGAACAACATAAATAAACAAAACCATATTTATTTATTTTATGCCGACGTTTCAGTTGTATTGTACTGTAGTTGTTCAGTTGTATTGTATTGTAGTTGCAGGCCTATCTTCTACACCATAACCCCTGATGAAGACCTGAAATTCAGGTCGAAACGTCGGCATAAAATAAATAAATATGGTTTTGTTTATTTATGTTGTTCTTTGCTGACCGCACCCCCCGACAAACTTCTCCAATAGATAATTTTTGGTTTATTGGAAGAATGAAGCACAAAAATGAGCAAGATGATTTATATTTAGAACAATAAAAACTAGAGGATTTTTTCAAGAAAGAGAAAACCATCAAGTCTATGGTTAAAAAAAAAATCCTTGGTTCAAAGTTGTTCAGATGAATTTCAACAGAAAAACGAACCCCCAACGGAAGACATAATCGATCTAAGCATCACTCGGTTTTCCAAATCGTTAAGATTGTGTAACGGAATGGCGTAATCGGAACTGTATCAGAAAAACCGGAATGTATTATGACAGAATCATCTCCAAAGATTGACGACCTAAAGATGTTAATAATCGATCTTACTAACAAAACTTTAAACAGAAGAACAAGGGAATATCAAATCCCTTAATAAAGTTAAATGTGATCCTTGATGATAATTTTAAAACAAAAGCTATTTATGATAGTGCCACAAATTTAATATTAATTAATAAACTAATTTCTGGTTTAATAAAGTTGAGATTAATTGGACATATGAGAATATTAAAAAACCATCAATAGATTTACTACAATATTCTGATACCTTTTTTGACCGTTACCTGGACTATCTTCCAACTTCTACTTCATACGGTCTACTATCTTCTTCTAATATTTGTATGTTAAAAAAAAAAATTGATAATATAAAAAGTTATATGTATCTTCGTCTCTCAATCTATGAAGATATATGAAAATATCATGTCGACTTTTAATTGAATATTTTTTTATAAATTTAAACAAAGAAATGAAATAATTAAAAATATATGTGTGATCAAACATAATTATACAAAATCAAACACCTAACATTTCCAGAAAATAATATACAGAACACAATAAGAGTTTTTCATTAGAAAGCTGACATATATGAAGGCAGGCTATATATAGAACAGTCCAGATGTTATAGCGCCTGCCTCCGACCTGACAGCTGGCTAACAGGTAACACTTTGAAGAGGTGCTGAATTTCATTTAGCTTCTGTCTACATTTACTTTGAAATATCGCTAACTCTTTGAGTCTTCAACGGCGATAATTTTTATTGTGATACAGATTTATCAAAGAGATGCAGATCACAGGGCATACTTTTTATCGATCAAAATATATCAAATAAAATAAAATTTTGTAATAAAAATTATCTATATGCAGGCATAAATAAATATGAATCAAGGCTAGAATACATAACAAGATTTTGAAAAAAATATATGTAAACAATGAGTGTTGAGAAATAAACAATATTTTTTAATTTAATTATTAAACTTTATTTGGTATTTATAAGGTAAGACAAAGCGATTATAGGCTAACAGGTTACTAATAATTTGTCAAACAGAAACTTATCATATTTTTTTTTTCTTTCTGGGTTATTTAGTAGCCTTCTAAGATCAACGTTCTATCTTTTATTATTTTTAAATTAATAAAATATTCCTTACGACGAACTGCCCATCCATCTTCAGGTGAGAAAGTATTTACTCCATAGAAATGGGGCAGCGGTTCCCAAATCTTTTTCGCTGTGGTTCCCTTTTTTTGGGCAATAAAAAATCCGCGGCACCCTTAGAATTAGTATTCAACTATCCAAAGAGCGGTTCAGTACGCACAATAAAAAAAAAAAAAATAACAGTATAAACTAAATGTTGGAATACACTGTATATTTGATATTATATTTTTTTTTATTTTAATATTTTAAGAAAGATGTATTCGCTTGCTATACATGCGTTCTTTGGAGACCACTGAAATAGGAGAAGAGCTTAAATGACTTCTTCTGGTGTTTAAAATGAAAGACCTTTAAGACAAAAGCATGAAATCTGTTTTTCATTAATTTCAGACCAGGAACGACATCTTAATGTTATCAATATTTCACTGAGTTATACATTTTTTCCTGCAAAGTCAAGGAAGCTATAACAGAATATTATGTTAGGCAGATTAAATGGATAATACTATTGAAATTTCGATCAAGAGCTTTGAGAAAAGGCAAGGCTTTATCCTAGTACTAACATTAAGACTACATAATAGGGCGGGATATGGTCCCCACTTGCTCCCTCGTTTATATCCGCTCCTAACCCAACAACAAAAGTTTAAGAAGTAACTGCAGGCCTTAGAATATTAGTATAGATCATAGTGATTTCGATATCGCGACTACTACCGATTAATTCATAAATAAAACTTTACAGCATTAGCTTATCATAATTGAAAACTTCTCAAACTTTAAGTAATTATGCACAATTGCTTTGGTAACAGTCAACTGTTCATCGTGTCAAAATCAGGAGGGAAAAGAACACACACCATTTACATTGATCAACATTTGGCCTACTTTTCTATTGGTGGGCCATTTAAAGGTAAGGTATATGTCTAGTTTCCCACTATATCTAAGCATAGTAAGATAGCAATAACTATTTTTATAAAAATCTATATTTTTTTATAAAAAAAAAAAAAAATCTATTGTGCTCTTGCCCAAAAACCGTAATGGTCCCGACTTATGTACTAAGAATAGAATAATTAAATTTGGTGACACAGCAATTATACCAAACATAAAAATTCGAGGCGTATTGATTACCTAATCTACAACTCTCTAAAAAAATCGCGTTATAGTTTTTATTTAACTAAACTCTTTATTCATCTATCATGGCAATTTTATTTGACGAAACAAGATTTTCAAACAAACTTTGAGGATTAGAAAAAGAGACAACTTAAGAACCAAGAAATTAATTTATAAATATAATGCTTTGACCTTTTTTTGCTTCTAAATCAAATGCATAATATAGACATACTTTCGGTATGTCTACAGTTCTAATATAAAAATCCTAGGTTCAAAACGAAGTGATTTCACAGAGTAATTCTTAGTTCACAAATTGTATTAAAAAAAATTGACAATCGGATAATTACTTATCAGTAATAACTTAACTTTTTATAAATGTAGTCAATAATTTTTTTTAAATATTATTACCCGTCGTCAAACTTAATTTGGCAATATGAAAGTGCGTTAATGTGCATAAATGAATTTTTAAAGATTTTACACGTTTTTAACTTATAAAAGAAAGAATACAAAAGCTCGGGGAATAACATTTTACACATCAGGGTAGGATATGCACGTATTCATCTCGGACTTCAGTGAAACCTGTTGGTGATGCAAGGTCAAAAAATATTGGATACGTGTTCGAGAGTCCGAAAGTCCGAGAGTTCTTGCCAATAGGCCCTAGGAGCCGAGAGAAATTATATATGTTTTTGATTACTATAAAAATGTTAATTTAAGGTGCGAAAAAAGGAATATCAACTTCATTACTTCACAAAAAATATATTTTATCCCACTTTAGTTCAGTCAGGCCAGATTATTCTAATACTGTGCTATTAGTTTGGCTAATGTGGGTGACAATACACCATTCTATCTGTTTTCGGATATATAATAACAAAAATATATTGTCAATTGAATTCTAGTTTTAGTTAGAAAGCATACTTTTTTTTTTTAATAATTTATTTATTGTTATTTACAACTGTATACACATATATACAACAAGTAAATTTGCTGTAGGTGAGATAGTGACATGATAAAAACATGTGGAGAATCTACCCACTGATAGAACTCCAATAACATTTCTAGAAGAGAAGATCTCGAGGCCATCTTCTTTTCAGACGCCTAGGAGGATTATTAGGTAATGAAGGAGAAGCAAGGTTAGAAACAAGTGGATTTGGGTGGTTGAGAAGTTTATTATGGAAGGAACGGTATCTGGTTCTGGCCAAATCGGCAACATATGGAACATTGAGGTCCTGATGGATTACTTGATTTATGACAAAGTAAGGACCATTAAGGATTTTGGACTGTAAGGATGGGATTCTGGAGGAATTTGATGGTTTAGTAGAGCCCCAAAGCTCAACTCCGTATGTCCAGATAGGCCTTAATGCCTTGTAATGGATTGGCAATTTAGACCGTTTGTCTAGTAAATGTTGCAATAGTCGGAATCTACGAGCAGTTTCTTTTCTTTTTAGTCTTATATGATGATTCCATGTCAGTCGTTTGTCGAGACGTAGTCCTAAAGAAAGCATACTAAATCATAGAAACGAAAAATTGTAAAACAAAAATTTACAAGAAACGTAGGAAGTGTTTAGGACCGTCTAAACGACATTCAATAATACTAACTGTACCTTCGTAAACAAATTAAAACCGGAGATATAAAACAAAACCTTGGAGTTAGAAACATTGTCAAGAGTTATGAATTTATTCTCTAAAAATCTTGCCCAAAAATTTACAATTTACAATTTGTATGAAAATTCGTATTTAATAGTTCCAAAAGACGTTAAGAACGAACCTGACTTGATCTTTCGTAAATACGATGTTTTTGTTGTACTTTACAAGAAGCAACTTTCGTTTTCTTTGTAATTTTTTATACACTTAATCTTATTTCATACAATCGATGATATTTTGTTCTTATTTAAAAAAAAAAAAAAAATGGAAAAAACTAAAACATTAAATATAGTAGGCCAAAGTCAGCGTACGGCAACATAAACTATTTCTATAATTATGTAAAAAACAAAACTTTAGGCTTCTAGGATACGTCAGCAACAACTCTGGGACACGTGTTTGAAATTTTTCGACCTAGTTTCACGAAAAAAGGTTTCATTGAAATCAGCAATCCCACATGCATAGCCTCCCCATGTAATAAAAAATAGTATTTAGAAGAAATATAAATTTAAATGGTTTGTTATATGGTAGTGTATTAATTGTAGATAATCTTATATAAGAAAAATTAAATATAAATGATTTTAAATTTTAAAAAATAGGCTTTTAACTTATAATAAAAAAAATGACCTGGGCAGAATAGCCTGCAAAAGAAACTTTAAATTAATGTGAGGAAGAAATCATATTGAAGATGTCCTTGAGGATGGCTAGAATGACCGAAACGTTGGACTGGTGAAAAAGAAAAGTGTTGAGACAAAAATGGATAAAAATTTTTGATTTATTTAATAAAAAATTTAATTTTATAAGCAAATTTGATTAAAATTTTAATTTTGGGAATGGTGCTTTGAGGTAATGAAACAATATTTGCCAGGTTTTGGATGACACCACTTTCAGAGGCTAGAAGATAATCTTATCTCGGTGATCGATGAACTTTACAAGACCGACCTGTTGTCTTAAGCCTTGTCTTAAACAACCCCACTTAATTCATCAGAAGGATTTGAGCTTAATTAAAATGATATTTTTAATTAAATATTAGTGTAAGTAGTGTTTTTACGTAGCATTTTTTCATAAGTAGCCTTTTTTTCAACAACAACTGAACTAAATATGTTGACAATGTAGAATAATGAGATACAATAAAGTAAACTAATTTACTTTTATTATTATTTATATTATTATTAACTTTACCTATATTTACATAATTTTAAACCATCCCTTAGTTGTTTTTTTATTTATTGCTTTATAACTTATTATCCTAAATTGTAAAAATATCTTTAGTGATTTTGTATCTTTTTTAGACCTGATGAAGTCCAGAAAAATGGAGTGAAATGAATAGTTGATAACTATTTTTGCTCCTTTTTGAGTGCACCCTGATCATCTTCATATAACGATAAATTATTATTTGTGAAAATAAAAAATATTAAGCACAAAAAGATTATTAATAAAAAGACAAAGATCAATAATTACGGGAATATTAAAAAAAAAGACAGCGTAAAAATGATTGCGTTAATCCAGACATGATTGTCTATGACTATCAAACGAAAACAGTAACCCTTTTTTTTATAACCAGTGAATAAACAATAAAATATTTTTTAAATTTAATACACCTACAAGGGTTCACAATATTTTGCGCTCTTTGTTCTCTTTTTAAAACAAATACTCTCACTACATCCTATTTAATCTTCAAACGTTTCGGACATTCTAGTTTGTTTGTTTGTTTGTTTTTGTTTAGTGGCGCCATACTTAATTGGTCATCAACGCCAATTATATTTAATTTAATTTTGCTTATATTCGTTTAATTTTATTTATTTATTTTATTATTATTATTTTTTCCTCCGTCCAATGTTATATTTTTGTCAGTAAATGAACTTTTAGTATAGTCCTTATTATTTTTTCATATCTTCCCATTAAGGCATTTGTCTTGACTTCTAAAATTTGTCACTTTTTAATTCCTATTTGTAGACTTCTATCTATTTGTCCTTCTCCCTGCATAATGGAATCTTGGACTAAAAGTAAATAAACAGATAAGAAATAGGTTGTTCTTTTTCTAAAAAGAAAACAAATAGTGCATCAAAATTTTTATCTCTCTTTTTTTTTTTTAGTTAAAATAGTAGTACTTAGGGAGAAAAAAATCTTCAGTTTCGAATTAGTCATGCTGAAACATGTGCTAACATAATACCTAACCTTATTTATATTAATAAGAATTACAATTAATTCTTCTTCTTTTTAAATCAAATCTATGATACATTTTTCACTCAATAGGGAATAAACGTTAAAAAATTTGTAAAACTTATTCTTTAATCATCACACCATGTCTCTTTTCAAATTCCTCAATAATTGACTAATTATTAAAGTATTAGTATTTGAATAATGCATGAGAAACATTTGCGAGTGTGGAAAAGCGAAAAATGTGAGTGAAAAGTTTAAAATATCAGTAAAGCAATCTTCTACTTAATCGTGTGAATAAAAATATAAAGGAAACCAATATACATTAAATAATTATTGATGAAATTAAAAAATATTGTTACTTACTAAAACTACAGCATTGAAAATCTCAGTTTAATCTCTTACCTGTAAAAAAAAAAATAAATAAATAATATTAAAATAAGCAATGCTAAATAAGTGTACATAATTACAATTTTTATATACAAATTTTATTAATAACCGAAATAAATAGCTTTAAAAAGTAACAATAAAGCCATACAAATATTTTAAATAATTATAACAGTTATTCGATAATCTTTATATTAAAATTCAATTTGGAAATAAAGAAAAACTTTAGGTTTTAGACTGTTGTATGTTATTACGTTTTTAGAGAGCTCTAAGCTTAAAAAGAAAATTATTACTAAAATCTTTGTTATCTGGATTTATTTTTTTCAAAGTTATTTCAAAGGATAATGTAGTATTTATGTCTAGTGTTTGCAATATTATTAACAGTGTTTATAATATTATATAAAACACTATGATATTTAGAAGAAAATAGTAGCTTGCATCATGTAAAAGGTATTACTTTAAAATGTACTATGTATCAATTTGAAAAAAAAAATGCTGTTAAAAAAAATAAAACAAAAAACAACACGATAAAAACTTGGATAGAATGTTTCTAATTATCATTTAGAAACAAACTAAAATGATACATAATACTTACATACATAATTAATTAATACTTTTAATAAACTTTGATCGAAAGATCGCCATGACCGGGTATAATTATTCCATTTTGCCACTGTTAAATATAAGATAATAAATTTTAAGCCAACATTTCAAAACTGACATCAAAGTTATTTGAGACGTCTTAAGGTCTTAATAGTTGATTTTTTTTAAAAAATGTTATAGCTTGTTTCTTATCTTAATAACAAATTCAGTTAAAAATATATTAAAAAAAAAATAATCTGCTGAGACTCATGGCAGCTTGAAAGATAATTTTATATAATTAAAATTCAATTAAAGAACAATGAATTTCATTATTTGATGTTTATATTTATTTTAATTATTCTGTTTTTTACATTATCATTTTAAGTTCATTCAATTCAGCAACTTCAATGATCCCTCTTTTTTGTGTCTTTTACTTAATTTTGGTCATGAATTACAATTATCGTATTTCTACGCCTCTAAGCACCTACAACAATTATCATTAGGCATTATCACTTTGAGATTTTCAGTCAATAATTTTTAAATATTTATTTTCCTCAAGGTTTACAAAAAGTCGTACGCTAGAGAAACATTCATAATCAACCTTGTATAACAAAATGAATTACTTATTAAATAATAAATTTATAAAATTAAACTTTTATAGATAAGTACGTTAATGTAGAATTGAATTTAATATATATTTGAAGAAACTTGTTGCATTTATAAAAGTATAGTATGAAGTACTTTTCGTTTGTTTTATTTTATTTTTTTATCGAAAATAGTTTATTGTCTAAATTAATTAAAATGGATAAATTATCTCAATAGACTGCACAGAAGCGTTTGACTCAGTGTCTCATATTCTGCTTTGCAAGACACTACAGGACCAAAAATTTCCAAAGCAACGCAATACTTTGCTAAGATCGTTCCTACAGCATCGCTCATTAGGGTTACGAGTCGGTGAGGCAGTATCCGGAGACATCTTACTCACCTGTGGAGTTTCACAAGGGTCTGAGCTATCCCCAGTATTGTTCTCAATACATATAGCTGAAACTGTTGGAGCAAAGTACAAAAATGCTATTACAGCGGCGTACGCCGACGACATAGCTATTTATAGTAGCTAAGTAAATCAGAGAACGTTCTACCGGAGGCTGAGAAGGCTTGTACCGATATCATTGAGAAACTGGAGTGACTGAATATTACATTTAATTCCAAGAAGACTGACAGTATTATTTTCTCCTTTCAAAAAAATAAGCGCCCTCTACCTAAAGTCTATAAGGTAGTAGGTCCCGAAAATAGACTAGGATGGAGCATAGTATATCTGGGGGTTATCCCTGATAGACATCTGACGCTAGCTCCCCACTGCAACAAGAAAATCAAGCTGGTTAGGACCAAATATTACAGGCTTAATCACCTGTTAATCTCTCCCTGCGCCTCAAATTAATGATTTATAAAATGTTTCTTAGGCCTGCTCTATGGAGCACCTTTGCTAACTAAAATAGGACCAACAACAGCCAAGAAGCTCCAACAGTTTCAGAGCATCATGATCAGACGCATAGTACGACACACTTCATCACAAAGAGCTAAGACTTACCCCATACTTACGACACTATATCTACCAACGGTGACAGAGTTCATCACGAGGAGGCAGATCAAATTCTTTGATAGCTTCCAACACTGCACGAACCCCCTCTTCAGGACATTGAAACCGACAGGACGGTCACAAAGATGGCAGACCCGCACAAACTACCTCAGACTAAACTGAGGACAAGTTACTGAACCATAGCTGGCACAACAAACCTGGTGTGCCCCGACACTATTACACTTACACAAAACACTACCTCTTATCCAAAATATCCAGTTTCCTCACCCCCTCTTCAAATGCACCCCCAATGCAGTAAAAGAACTTCCCTTCAACCCGTTTTTTGTGTCCATCTTGACATGAGACTTAGAAAAAACAAAAAAAAGATAAATTGTTCGGCAAGCTAAGCCAAATAAATCATTTATTCATATTTTCAAATGCCTAAGCTAATATTCTACTGTATGCGCTATTTATAAATTATATTTATTTGCTTCACCATCTAACCTGCTCTGTATTAACAATAATGCTATTAAACCCCCATCCCTTTTTTTAATTCTAAAAATCAAGAAAAGTATGAACAAAACGAAAATTTATCAATTAAAGAATTTTTTTTTATTAGATGGTTGAAAATCAATTCTGACAGTAAAATATTTTTGTAATAAGGTCTCCACAAAATACAAATACATATATTAAAAATTCAATTAAACCTAAAAATTACATTTATAGCTTTTTAAAGATAAGAAGCAAGACATTTTTAAATAAATGCTCTTTTCAAAGGATTGCAAGTGGAAGATTATATAAATTCAAAACAAAATGTACATTATAAAGTAAAATCCCCAAGGGCGTGATGAAGAAGACAGCAAAATAAGACAAGTAGGCCGTTGAGGCAAGGTGGAGTGGCGAAGCCCGGATCGATAGAACACTGTTCCGACAGTTCCCAATCTACTGCCTCTTTCTATGCCCATCCTCGCTCCAGTACTTGAATATATTATTAATACTCATTAAATCGATTATTTAGTTTTGCGCGGAATTCCAATAAAAACAATACAACAAGAATTCAGATTTTTCTCATTTACTTTACCAAATTAATTGAAAAATTTAATTAAACCAAGAAGATTTCAGATCAATAATGGTTAATCTTTACCGAATAAACATCTATTTTGAATTAAAATACAAAGTGTCTCAAATAATGTTGTTTACTTAGGGTTTAATATTGATATCAGTTTTTCTATAGTTGTATGTAATCTGTTAATTAAAAATGGCATTCATAAATTATGACCGTACTAATCTAAAATTAGGATTATATAACAACAATACATTAGGAAATTACTTGAATAATATAAAAAACAATATAGAAATAAAATGATTAAACAAATATTACATAAAATTAATATTAATAATAACTATGTGAACCCCGAAGACCCATGAATGATAATGGGTTCAGTACTTTGTAAGTTAGCACTGCTTTTAGAACAGCGCTTATACAAGGAGGTGATTTCAGATCAGATTATTCCGTAAATAACTGTACCCCTTTTATGAGGCTGGTTACACATCAGGAGGGCCCCATAACACATAGTGTTGACTCACGACTACAGTAATAAAATAGAAGGATAAGATATTTGTAAAATAGTGAGGATCAAATGGTAAAACTATTGTTTTGTTTTTTTGGTAAAATGTTTTTTTAAACCAGTCGTATGAATTACCCCTATATATACCGTTAAAACGTTAGTAGTTTTGCACGGAATTCCAACAAAAACAATACAACAATAATCCAGATTTTTCTCATTTACTTTACCAACTGAATTGAAAAATTTAATTAAACCAAGAAGATTTCAGATCAATAATGGTTAATCTTTACCGAATAAACATCTATTTACAACTACAACTACACATACACATATAATACAACTACAGGGTTAGAGGTACCTTATTCTGGATATCGTTGTTACATTTCTTGATACAAGTTGTTCTCAAGCCGATTCTAAATGAAACAAAATACTTTAAACAAACAAAATAAGTTACTTAATACTCTAATCTCTTTTAACCGAAACTCCAAACAATAGACAGACTTTGAATAATTGCTTAAAAGCAGATGAACTTAGAACATAAATTAAACAATTCCTCTTAAATATTCATTAAATCTTTTTTTTTGGCGGTTTGAAAATAGAGGGATGAATAGGAACCATTGTGGTCTACTTGGAATAATCTATTAGTAAGAAAGGAACGGATGATGAGAATATATGTAGGAGGTAGGAATTTACGGAGTTTGTAAAGCAGTCCCGGGTGCCAGACTCGATCAAAAGCCTGCTCTA
>NW_027110368.1:1776729-1782966 GCF_000696795.3 Halyomorpha halys
AAGTATAGTATGAAGTACTTTTCGTTTATTTTATTTTTTTTTTTTTTATTAAAACAGTTTATATTCATAAAATAGATAAATTATCTCAATAGACTGCACGGAAGCGTTAGACAGGACCACAGATTTCCGGAGCAGCTATACACATTGCTAAGATCGTTCATGCATCGTTCATTAAGGGTGCGAGTCGGCAAGGTGATATCCGGAGACATCTCACTCACCTGTGGAGTTCCACATGGGTCTGTGCTATCCCTAGTACTGTTCTCAATACATACAGCTGAAACTATGGAGCAATGTACAAAAATGCTATTACAGCCGCGTACGCCGAAGACATATATATTTATAGTAGCTCAGTAAATGCAGAAAATGTTCTACGGCAGGCAGAGAAGGCTTGTACCGATAACACTGAGAAACTGGAGTGACTGAATATTACATTTAATCCCAAGAGACTGACTGTATTATTTTCTCCTTTCAGAAAAATAAGCGCTCTCTACCTCTCTGGGGGTTACTCCTGATAGACATATGACGCTAGCTCGGCACTGCAACAAGAAAATCAAGCTGGTTACGACCAAGTCTTAAATGCTTAACCACCTGTTAATCTCTCCCTGCGCCTCAAATTAATGATTTATAGAATGTTTTCTAGGCCAGTCCTGCTCTATGGAGCACATTTGCTGACTAAAATAGCACCAACAACAGCCAAGAATCTCCAACAATTTCAGAGCATCATGATCAGACGTATAGTACGACACACTTCATCACAAAGAGCTAAGACTTACCACATACATACAACACTATACCTACCGACGGTGACAGATTTCATCACGAGGAGGCAGATCAAATTCTTTGATAGCCTCTAGCACTGCACAAAGCCACTGTTTAGGACACTGACACCGACAGGACGGGCACAAAGATGGCAGACCCGCACAAACTGCCTCAGACTAAACTGAGGACAAGTTACTGAACCATTTCTGAAACAACAAACCTGGTGTGCCCCGACACCATTAGACTTACACAAAACACTACCTCTTACCCAAAATTTCCTGTTTCCTCACCCCCCTCTTCAAATGCATCCCCAATGCAGTAAAAGAACTTCCCTTCAACCCGTTTTTTGTGTCCATCTTGACATGAGGCTTAGAAAAAACAAAAAAAAAGATAAATTGTTCGGCAAGCTATGCCAAATAAATCTCTTTTTTATATTTTCAAATGCCTAAGCTAATATTCTACTGTATGCGCTATTTATAAATTATATTTATTTGCTTCACCATCTAACCTGCTCTGTATTAACAATAATGCTATTAAACCCCCATCCCTTTTTTTAATTCTAAAAATCAAGAAAAGTATGAACAAAACGAAAATTTATCAATTAAAGAATTTTTTTTTATTAGATGGTTGAAAATCAATTCTGACAGTAAAATATTTTTGTAATAAGGTCTCCACAAAATACAAATACATATATTAAAAATTCAATTAAACCTAAAAATTACATTTATAGCTTTTTAAAGATAAGAAGCAAGACATTTTTAAATAAATGCTCTTTTCAAAGGATTGCAAGTGGAAGATTATATAAATTCAAAACAAAATGTACATTATAAAGTAAAATCCCCAAGGGCGTGATGAAGAAGACAGCAAAATAAGACAAGTAGGCCGTTGAGGCAAGGTGGAGTGGCGAAGCCCGGATCGATAGAACACTGTTCCGACAGTTCCCAATCTACTGCCTCTTTCTATGCCCATCCTCGCTCCAGTACTTGAATATATTATTAATACTCATTAAATCGATTATTTAGTTTTGCGCGGAATTCCAATAAAAACAATACAACAAGAATTCAGATTTTTCTCATTTACTTTACCAAATTAATTGAAAAATTTAATTAAACCAAGAAGATTTCAGATCAATAATGGTTAATCTTTACCGAATAAACATCTATTTTGAATTAAAATACAAAGTGTCTCAAATAATGTTGTTTACTTAGGGTTTAATATTGATATCAGTTTTTCTATAGTTGTATGTAATCTGTTAATTAAAAATGGCATTCATAAATTATGACCGTACTAATCTAAAATTAGGATTACATAATAACAATAAATTAGGAAATTACTTGAATAATATAAAAGACAATACAGAAATAAAATGATTAAAGAAATATAACATAAAATTAATATTAATAATAACTATGTGAACCCCGAAGACCCATGAATGATAATGGGTTCAGTACTTTGTAAGTTAGCACTGCTTTTAGAACAGCGCTTATACAAGGAGGTGATTTCAGATCAGATTATTCCGTAAATAACTGTACCCCTTTTATGAGGCTGGTTACACATCAGGAGGGCCCCATAACACATAGTGTTGACTCACGACTACAGTAATAAAATAGAAGGATAAGATATTTGTAAAATAGTGAGGATCAAATGGTAAAACTATTGTTTTGTTTTTTTGGTAAAATGTTTTTTTAAACCAGTCGTATGAATTACCCCTATATATACCGTTAAAACGTTAGTAGTTTTGCACGGAATTCCAACAAAAACAATACAACAATAATCCAGATTTTTCTCATTTACTTTACCAACTGAATTGAAAAATTTAATTAAACCAAGAAGATTTCAGATCAATAATGGTTAATCTTTACCGAATAAACATCTATTTACAACTACAACTACACATACACATATAATACAACTACAGGGTTAGAGGTACCTTATTCTGGATATCGTTGTTACATTTCTTGATACAAGTTGTTCTCAAGCCGATTCTAAATGAAACAAAATACTTTAAACAAACAAAATAAGTTACTTAATACTCTAATCTCTTTTAACCGAAACTCCAAACAATAGACAGACTTTGAATAATTGCTTAAAAGCAGATGAACTTAGAACATAAATTAAACAATTCCTCTTAAATATTCATTAAATCTTTTTTTTTGGCGGTTTGAAAATAGAGGGATGAATAGGAACCATTGTGGTCTACTTGGAATAATCTATTAGTAAGAAAGGAACGGATGATGAGAATATATGTAGGAGGTAGGAATTTACGGAGTTTGTAAAGCAGTCCCGGGTGCCAGACTCGATCAAAAGCCTGCTCTACGCGCAGTACATTCCGCGCTCCAAAGAAGACGAGACAACATCCACCACACGATGACATTGCTGGATAGTGGAGTGGGATGTTCGGAATCCAAACTGGTGATCTGGGATTATATGATTGGAATCTAGGATGGGGTTCATTAAATCTAGAATTTAATATCCAGGACTATCCATAGTGTTAGTGCATTGTGACGTCAACTAATAATTCAACTTGTTCTGAAATTAAGTCGTCTTAAAACCTCGACATAAAGAGCTTGGTTAAATGCATTTCAATGATTATGCTACTTACGCTCATAGGGAATCCAGAATATGCTTAATGCTCATATTTAGCTTTCTAATCTCCAAAACTCCAAAATAAATTAGGTTAAATTGACTGGAATAGTTGTGCAATTATTTAATGAGTTGAACTGAAAACATTCTTCCATATATAACTTCTTTGATTTATTCTCATTTATTGACAATAATGTCATTGCCCTATCACCAGGCGTACTGCTATTCACAAAAACCGATTTCAAACTTTGCAACCAAGATAAAAATAATTCAAAAATTTAAACACGAATAAACTAATTACTTACTTTATCATTATCCTATACTATAATTTAATTTTTGATTAATTATCTTTTGCACTTATTTAGTCCAAATTATAAAATCACAATAATATATATTGTTGGCTACACTTGTAAAAAATTCAGTTTAAATGTTTAAAATAAGGAGAATCTTTTTAATCTATAAAACTACAACCCATGAAAGGTCAGAGTTCAATACTTTGCAAGGAAGTATTGTCACTAGACCAACGGTTGTGCAAGGAGGTGGTTAGAATCAAGCTATCACAAAAACATCATTCCAAAATTACTACTATACAACATAGTTCTATTTAGATGGTTTCCCAATTTATTTATGATATCTGTGTAGTATACAGTATAGTATTTGTATTAGCTTCAAAACTGGCTGCTTGTTCTATATTTTTAGTTATGTGTATACCTTCAGTTATAATTCTTGTATAACTCAGTGTAATTAACGTTTTTAATATTGAAGTTTTTTTTTGTTTTTTTTTGTGCTTTTTGGGCCAATAATTCAGTGTTTAGATTTCTAACGTTTTTCTATTTCATTTCCACTGTACTCAAGTACTCAATTCCAGTACTTCATTTTTTTGAGGTTTCTCTGATATAAACATCTCCATAATACAGTTATACATACGCAGCGCGGTGGAACTGTGGTAAGGCACTATCCTGCTAACTCCAATAACCCAGATTCGAATCCGGCTAGACAGAGAATTATTTTCTGTTTACACTGTAGTCGTGAGTCAACACTATGGGTTATGGGGCCCTTCTCATGTGTAACCACCCTCATAAAAGGGGTACACTTATTTACGGAAAAATCTGATCTGAAATCACCTCCTTGTATAAGCGCTGTTCTAAAAGCAGTGCTAACTTACAAAGTACTGAACCCGGTCTTCGGGGTTTATTATTAATATTAATTTTATGTAATATTTGTTTAATCATTTTATTTCTATATTGTCTTTTATATTATTCAAGTAAATTCCTAATTTATTGTTGTTATGTAATCCTAATTTTAGATTAGTACGGTCATAATTTATGAATGCCATTTTTAATTAACAGATTACATACAACTATAGAAAAACTGTGTATATATGAAATTATATATACTGAAGAATCCCTGAAACGGCCGAAAAAAAATAAATGAATTAAAACACTGCTATGTTTTAATTTTTGATCAGATAGAAGGATAGCAAGGATAAGATATTTGTAAAATAGTGAGGTTCAAATGGTAAAACTATTGTTTTGTTTTTTTGGTAAAATGTTTTTTTAGATCAATAGTATGAATTACCACTATGTATACCTTTAAAATTCAAAACACGTTTATATATTACACGTATTATTATCTTTTCACTATAAATTATATCGTCTTATAGTTTAAAAAAGACCCAGATTAAATACCTCAATATTAAATTACCGTCCAAGTTGTTAATAAATGTTTTATAAGAAAACAGAAGGCAGGTTGAAGAGTAGACATCAAGATTAACGGAAGAGCCGCTAGCTCAATTTTTCTTCAATTATTTAAGCGGCTCTAACAAGGGAAGAAACTGAGGCCCTCTTTACGCTCAGAAATAATTCAGAGAACACGGTGAAACAAAGCCCTCTTGTAAGTGCTCCGTCTTTTCCACAAGTTTCTATTTCGCTTCATTTTCAACAGCGAGGTTAACTTCATACTCAGCTAGGACAACTTGGCAACCAACTGTATTTGAACATTATATCAGTCCAGAAGTTCAGTAAAAGTAACTCAGAAGTCGTTAAAGTACAGTTTATTGTTCAGTAACCGTAAACTTTTCCGTAAAATAATTTCATGTTTGTTGACTTATAAAATTATTTTTTATTGTGTCGATTATTGCGTTTTTTCATTTGCAAACCTAACAGTACAAGAACCCGATGCAAAAATATACTGTAAAATGAGTAGTGTATGATTTTTTTATATCATTATTGAAATTTGCAACTGTGCATAATAATACATGCAGTAAATTTGATGTAAGTTTATAATGGAGTGATACAAGCGTATAGAAAAACTACCCATTGGTAGCACTCATTTTAAAATGACATTTCTACATTAGCGGGTCTAGTGACCAGCTTCTTTTCAGGCTCCTTGGAGAATTGTCAGGAATGGAAGAGGAAGGAAGGTTAGAAACCAGTGAGTTTGGGTGGTTAGAGAGTTTAAAATGGAAGGGATGATTTCTGGCTTGGGCTAGATCGTTTACATATGGAACATTAAGGTCTTTATGTATGATTTTATTTGTGACGAAATAAGGAAAATTGAAGATTTTAGGAAGAATTTTGGATTGCAAGGATTAGATACGAGAGGAATTATAAGGTTTAGTGGAACATCAACGCTCAACTCTGTATGTCCAGGTTGGCCTTATTACAGTAATATAGATTAGTCCTTTGTAATGGATTGGAAGTTTAAACTATTTGTCTTGTGCTATAATAGTCGGAATCGACGTGCAGTTTCCTATCTTTTAAGACTTGTGTGAAGAGTCCGGGTTAGTCGTTTGTCCAGTTGAAGCCCAAGGTAGCAGGTCTGTTCGACAGGGGTAAGACTAACATTATTAAAGGAAACTGTAGGGCAGTTCACGACGAAGGGTAAAGCTGATTT
>NW_027110368.1:1783016-1784230 GCF_000696795.3 Halyomorpha halys
ATTATTTAGTTTTGCGCGGAATTCCAATAAAAACAATACAACAAGAATCCAGATTTTTCTCATTTACTTTACCAAATTAATTGAAAAATTTAATTAAACCAAGAAGATTTAAGATCAATAATGGTTAATCTTTACCGAATAAACATCTATTTTGAATTAAAATACAAAGTGTCTCAAATAATGTTGCTTACTTAGGGTTTAATATTGATAATATTATACCCTTGATAATATTATATTGATATCAGTTTTTCTATAGTTGTATGTAATCTGTTAATTAAAAATGGCATTCATAAATTATGACCGTACTAATCTAAAATTAGGATTATATAACAACAATACATTAGGAAATTACTTGAATAATATAAAAAACAATATAGAAATAAAATGATTAAACAAATATTACATAAAATTAATATTAATAATAACTATGTGAATCCCGAAGACCCATGAATGATAATGGGTTCAGTACTTTGTAAGTTAGCACTGCTTTTAGAACAGTGCTTATACAAGGAGGTGATTTCAGATCACATTTTTCCGTAAATAAGTGTACCCCTTTTATGAGGGTGGTTACACATGAGAAGGGCCCCATAACCCATAGTGTTGACTCACGACTACAGTGTAAACAGAAAATAATTCTCTCTCTAGCCGGATTCGAATCCGGGTTCTTGGAGTTAGCAGTATAGTACCACGGTTCCACCGCATAATAACGTATTATATATGCAGCAGTTATGCATTACAATAATATATATTGTTGGCTACACTTGTAAAAAATTCAGTTTAAATGTTTAAAATAAGGTGAATCTATTTTTAAAAACTTCATTGTTACAATCTATAAAACTACAACCCATGAAAGGTCAGAGTTCAATACTTTGCAAGGAAGTATTGTTACTATACCAACGATTATGGAAGGAGGTGATTTGGTTAGAATCAAGCTGTCACAAAAAATCATTCCATAATTACTACTATGCAACATAGTTCTATTTAGATAGTTTCAGCAAAAGCAGTTGTAAAAGCAGTGCTAACTTACAAAGTACTGAGCCCATTATCATTCATGGGTCTTTGGGGTTCACATAGTTATTATTAATATTAATTTTATGTAATATTTGTTTAATCATTTTATTTCTATATTGTATTTTATATTACTCAAGTAATTTCCTAATTTATTGTTATTGTGTAATCCTAATTTTAGATTAGTACTGTCATAATTTACGAAT
>NW_027110368.1:1784280-1788628 GCF_000696795.3 Halyomorpha halys
GATGACATTGCTGGATAGTGGAGTGGGATGTTCGGAATCCAAACTGGTGATCTGGGATTATATGATTGGAATCTAGGATGGGGTTCATTAAATCTAGAATTTAATATCCAGGACTATCCATAGTGTTAGTGCATTGTGACGTCAACTAATAATTCAACTTGTTCTGAAATTAAGTCGTCTTAAAACCTCGACATAAAGAGCTTGGTTAAATGCATTTCAATGATTATGCTACTTACGCTCATAGGGAATCCAGAATATGCTTAATGCTCATATTTAGCTTTCTAATCTCCAAAACTCCAAAATAAATTAGGTTAAATTGACTGGAATAGTTGTGCAATTATTTAATGAGTTGAACTGAAAACATTCTTCCATATATAACTTCTTTGATTTATTCTCATTTATTGACAATAATGTCATTGCCCTATCACCAGGCGTACTGCTATTCACAAAAACCGATTTCAAACTTTGCAACCAAGATAAAAATAATTCAAAAATTTAAACACGAATAAACTAATTACTTACTTTATCATTATCCTATACTATAATTTAATTTTTGATTAATTATCTTTTGCACTTATTTAGTCCAAATTATAAAATCACAATAATATATATTGTTGGCTACACTTGTAAAAAATTCAGTTTAAATGTTTAAAATAAGGAGAATCTTTTTAATCTATAAAACTACAACCCATGAAAGGTCAGAGTTCAATACTTTGCAAGGAAGTATTGTCACTAGACCAACGGTTGTGCAAGGAGGTGGTTAGAATCAAGCTATCACAAAAACATCATTCCAAAATTACTACTATACAACATAGTTCTATTTAGATGGTTTCCCAATTTATTTATGATATCTGTGTAGTATACAGTATAGTATTTGTATTAGCTTCAAAACTGGCTGCTTGTTCTATATTTTTAGTTATGTGTATACCTTCAGTTATAATTCTTGTATAACTCAGTGTAATTAACGTTTTTAATATTGAAGTTTTTTTTTGTTTTTTTTTGTGCTTTTTGGGCCAATAATTCAGTGTTTAGATTTCTAACGTTTTTCTATTTCATTTCCACTGTACTCAAGTACTCAATTCCAGTACTTCATTTTTTTGAGGTTTCTCTGATATAAACATCTCCATAATACAGTTATACATACGCAGCGCGGTGGAACTGTGGTAAGGCACTATCCTGCTAACTCCAATAACCCAGATTCGAATCCGGCTAGACAGAGAATTATTTTCTGTTTACACTGTAGTCGTGAGTCAACACTATGGGTTATGGGGCCCTTCTCATGTGTAACCACCCTCATAAAAGGGGTACACTTATTTACGGAAAAATCTGATCTGAAATCACCTCCTTGTATAAGCGCTGTTCTAAAAGCAGTGCTAACTTACAAAGTACTGAACCCGGTCTTCGGGGTTTATTATTAATATTAATTTTATGTAATATTTGTTTAATCATTTTATTTCTATATTGTCTTTTATATTATTCAAGTAAATTCCTAATTTATTGTTGTTATGTAATCCTAATTTTAGATTAGTACGGTCATAATTTATGAATGCCATTTTTAATTAACAGATTACATACAACTATAGAAAAACTGTGTATATATGAAATTATATATACTGAAGAATCCCTGAAACGGCCGAAAAAAAATAAATGAATTAAAACACTGCTATGTTTTAATTTTTGATCAGATAGAAGGATAGCAAGGATAAGATATTTGTAAAATAGTGAGGTTCAAATGGTAAAACTATTGTTTTGTTTTTTTGGTAAAATGTTTTTTTAGATCAATAGTATGAATTACCACTATGTATACCTTTAAAATTCAAAACACGTTTATATATTACACGTATTATTATCTTTTCACTATAAATTATATCGTCTTATAGTTTAAAAAAGACCCAGATTAAATACCTCAATATTAAATTACCGTCCAAGTTGTTAATAAATGTTTTATAAGAAAACAGAAGGCAGGTTGAAGAGTAGACATCAAGATTAACGGAAGAGCCGCTAGCTCAATTTTTCTTCAATTATTTAAGCGGCTCTAACAAGGGAAGAAACTGAGGCCCTCTTTACGCTCAGAAATAATTCAGAGAACACGGTGAAACAAAGCCCTCTTGTAAGTGCTCCGTCTTTTCCACAAGTTTCTATTTCGCTTCATTTTCAACAGCGAGGTTAACTTCATACTCAGCTAGGACAACTTGGCAACCAACTGTATTTGAACATTATATCAGTCCAGAAGTTCAGTAAAAGTAACTCAGAAGTCGTTAAAGTACAGTTTATTGTTCAGTAACCGTAAACTTTTCCGTAAAATAATTTCATGTTTGTTGACTTATAAAATTATTTTTTATTGTGTCGATTATTGCGTTTTTTCATTTGCAAACCTAACAGTACAAGAACCCGATGCAAAAATATACTGTAAAATGAGTAGTGTATGATTTTTTTATATCATTATTGAAATTTGCAACTGTGCATAATAATACATGCAGTAAATTTGATGTAAGTTTATAATGGAGTGATACAAGCGTATAGAAAAACTACCCATTGGTAGCACTCATTTTAAAATGACATTTCTACATTAGCGGGTCTAGTGACCAGCTTCTTTTCAGGCGCCTTAGAGAATTGTCAGGAATGGAAGATGAAGGAAGGTTAGAAACCACTGAGTTTGGGTGGTTAGGGAGTTTAAAATACAAGGAATGATTTCTGGCTTGGGCTAGATCGTTTACATATGGAACATTAAGGTCTTTATGTATGATTTTAATTGGGACGAAATAAGGAACATTGAGGATTTTAGGAAAAATTTTGGATTGTAAGGATTAGATACGAGTGGAATTATAAGGTTTAGTGGAACATCAACGCTCAACTCTGTATGTCCAGGTTGGCCTTATTACAGTAATATAGATTAGTATTTTGTAATGGATTGGAAGTTTAGACTATTTGTCTTGTGATATAATAGTCGGAATCGACGTGCAGTTTCCTATCTTTTAAGACTTGTGTGAAGATTCCGGGTTAGTCGTTTGTCCAGTTAAAGCCCAAGGTAGCAGGTCTGTTCGACAGGGGTAAGAGTAACATTATTAAAGGAAACTGTAGGGCAGTTCACGACGAAGGATAAAGGTGATTTGATGGGATTTATTTTAATCCTCCAATTACGATACCATTCTTTGAGGGCTAAACAACAACTATTTGATTTATGAAAAACTGAATCAAAGGAATTATTGGACCCACAGATGTCTGCCAACAATAAGATTAAAGAAATTTTTATGTTCTATACAGTAATTTATAACGTTGATCTTAGTAGGAGCCTATAAAACAAATGTATCTCGGGAACTATTAAACTTAAAAACCTCAAAATTTCCCAAGTTTATTCTACTTTAAATAATGATCAATTAGGTTTTCTAGTATTGTAAGTAGTTTCAAGGATATGGAGCTCCGAATGAAAATGATTTTTTTTTTTTTTTAAGGTTTGGAATAGCCGCCATTTTTTATTCCCCCCCATCTATTCTTGGCAGACTCATCAATTTTGACTAGTAATTACATAGTTTTCATTAATGTGATCAAAACTTGTAGTGCAATAACTGATTTTTTTCTCCTCTTAGGCTCTTGTGCTATAACATAGATAGATATTTAATAACATATTCTATCATTACAATAGCTTCAATAAACTTTGAAGTTGTTTAGCTATTATTAATTAATATATAATCTATATAGGAAACATACGTAAAATGCAATATTACCTAGTAATAGTAATTAGAAGGTTTATTACTGTGTAATTTTAATCACAATAAATTGAGTAAGAAATCGCCGCGAGTGATGTCACGATAGTGAGAATAGGTTAACCAGAAAATCAATAATCAATATACGTTCTAACACCTGCATACGCTACTTAAATAATGATATGATTTAAACGTAAACAATATCAGTTAATGAGGTTATTTTGCATATTTTCTTCTCAATTAATAATTAATACAATCATGTTTATGAATAAAATTAACTACACTAATGGAGATAGAATAGCTAATAGAACACGTGACCAACGGAGATGTTTCTTTTTTATATAAATAAAATTAAATTTAAAAAAAAGTAAATCTGATTTTTATCAAATATTTTTCAATGATTATATTAATTATATATATTTATGATATATGTAGGATTCTTAAATATGTTCAAATTTAGTTCTCAAATCCAGATAAATATTTATATCAGTATTTTAAGATTAAACGCACTTACTCAGCCTCCACTTGCTCATTATCCTCATGTGTGGAGGGTAGAGTGGGCACGGGGATCCTCATATCGACATTAAAAATATTGTAATGTATTTAAAAATATAATTTATTTTAATTTGTTTCATTATGTTCAT
>NW_027110368.1:1788678-1788938 GCF_000696795.3 Halyomorpha halys
GTAAAATAATTTCATGTTTGTTGACTTATAAAATTATTTTTTATTGTGTCGATTATTGCGTTTTTTCATTTGAAAACCTAACAGTACAAGAACCCAAGGCAAAAATATACTGTAAAAAGAGTAGTTTGTGATTTTTTTATATCATTATTGAAATTTGCAACTGTGCATAATAATACATGCAGTAAATTTGATGTATTTTTATAATGGCACTGCTTTTAGAACAGCGCTTATACAAGGAGGTGATTTCAGATCACATTTTT
>NW_027110368.1:1788988-1789466 GCF_000696795.3 Halyomorpha halys
GACAGGGGTAAGACTAACATTATTAAAGGAAACTGTAGGGCAGTTCACGACGAAGGGTAAAGCTGATTTGATGGGATTTATTTTAACCCTCCAATTACGATACCATTCTTCGAGGGCTATGATAAGGGATTGAGAGTTTTGGATGCAATTTAAGGGTTATTAATAACTGCGAGTACAATGTGCTATAAGGTAACTTATAACATTTATCTTCGTAGAAGCAGTAGGTTTTATGATATTTGCCATAAAAAAATCACAAAATATTGATTTCTAGTTATTCGAACAAAATATTTGATTTATGAAAAACTGAATCAAAGGAATTATTGGACCCACAGATGTCTGCCAACAATAAGATTAAAGAAATTTTTATGTTCTATACAGTAATTTATAACGTTGATCTTAGTAGGAGCCTATAAAACAAATGTATCTCGGGAACTATTAAACTTAAAAACCTCAAAATTTCCCAAGTTTATTCTACTTT
>NW_027110368.1:1789516-1797222 GCF_000696795.3 Halyomorpha halys
TATTTGATTTATGAAAAACTGAATCAAAGGAATTATTGGACCCACAGATGTCTTCCAACAATAAGATTAAAGAATTTTTTATGTTCTATACAGTAATTTATAATTATATATAACGTTGATCTTAGTAGGAGCCTATAAAACAAATGTATCTCGGGAACTATTAAACTTAAAAACCTCAAAATTTCCCAAGTTTATTCTACTTTAAATAATGATCTATTAGGTTTTCTAATATTGTAAGTAATTTCAAGGATATGGAACTCCGAATGAAAATGATTTTTTTTTTTAAGGTTTGGAATAGCCGCCATTTTTTATTCCCCCCCCCCCCATCTATTCTTGGCAGACTCATAAATTTTGACTAGTAATTACATAGTTTTCATTAATATGATCAATAATTGTAGTGGAATAACTGATTTTTTTCTCCTCTTAAGCTCTTGTGCTATAACATAGATAGATATTTAATAAAATATTCTATCATTACAATAGCTTTAATAAACTTTAGAAGTTGTTTAGCTATTATTAATTAATATATAATCTATATAGGAAACATACGTAAAATGCAATATTACCTAGTAATAGTAATTAGAAGGTTTATTACTGTGTAATTTTAATCACAATAAATTGAGTAAGAAATCGCCGCGAGTGATGTCACGATAGTGAGAATAGGTTAACCAGAAAATCAATAATCAATATACGTTCTAACGCCTGCATACGCTACTTAAATAATGATATGATTTAAACGTAAACAATATCAGTTAATGAGGTTATTTTGCATATTTTCTTCTCAATTAATAATTAATACAATCATGTTTATGAATAAAATTAACTACACTAATGGAGATAGAATAGCTAATAGAACACGTGACCAACGGAGATGTTTCTTTTTTATATAAATAAAATTAAATTTAAAAAAAAGTAAATCTGATTTTTATCAAATATTTTTCAATGATTATATTAATTATATATATTTATGATATATGTAGGATTCTTAAATATGTTCAAATTTAGTTCTCAAATCCAGATAAATATTTATATCAGTATTTTAAGATTAACCGCACTTACTCAGCCTCCACTTGCTCATTATCCTCATGTGTGGGGGTAGAGTGGGCACCGGGATCCTCATATCGACATTAAAAATATTGTAATGTATTTAAAAATATAATTTATTTTAATTTGTTTCATTATGTTCATATTATTTATTATTTTTTTCTTTATATCATATAGAGATTTGAGATTTCTAATTTAATGTATTGATTGTTTGAGAGTGGCTCATTTTATTATTAACACAAACCTCAATGATCCACTTTTTTTTTTCAACTTTTTATTTTAAAAAACATCCAACGTTTCGGCCCTTACGCAATTTTCGAGGAGACAACCATTGATGACATAATTTATTAAATTGTCTCTTTTATGTAATATTGGGAAATTAGCCTGCAAAAACGACAATTTATTAGATTATGACATCAATGGTTAAGTTTGCCACCTTGAAAATGGCCAAAGGACTGAAACGTTGGAGGTTTTTTATAACAAAAAGTTGGGAGTAAAAGTGGATCATTGAAGTTTGTGTTAATAATAAAGATTATATTTATTTACTTTTATTTTATTCTCTTTTTTTCTTCTTTTCTTAAATTATTGGTGTGAATGTGCTCACTCACCACTATTAATCATTGCCCAAGTTTGTGGCAGATTGTAATACTTAGCAATAAATAAAGAATTATAATATAGTATTTTAAAGACATTTTTTTGTTCCTTTCAAGCAGTGGACCCCCGTTCTTTGTATTTGGTCATCAAACTAGAAATCCATATATAATTCACAGTCATAAAATGGTATTAAATGATAGGATAAGTGGATGAAGAGGTTATGTTACTAATAGTAAATTTTAAGGAAACAAGGTTCAATTTTTTTTTTTTTTGTAGCTTGTTATGTTTTAAAATGTACATAGTCCCATCTAAATATATAGGTATCTCAGTTATTAATTGGATTTTGAGGTCAGAATAACTCACACTAGAGAGATATGCACCTACGCCCTTCAACCCCTAAAAAGATTCAAAAATAAAAAATGTTACATTTTTCAGAAATTGCATTTATCTGGTGTAGAAAATTCGATCTGTCTTTACTTTTTTTATTTTAATATTTACTTCAAATGTTGACTAAATTAATTTTTAATTTTTTTAATTATTCTAAATTTAAATTGATAAATATACTCGACTAGAAATGTGGGTAGTGATGGCTAGATACTGACGTTATCTGAGTATGTCCACTCCAGTAGCCCACATCCCAATATATAAATATATATTCAGATAATCTATGCTGCCTGTGAAAGACATGCCTGGAGTTGAGAAGCCTGCCTGTGGCAGACTGTACAAACAAGACATCGATAAACAGCACTATAGCCAACCTCTTTTCCTCTCTTTTCGTCCTAGCCTCTAGCCTCTAGCCTATCCAAACTACTATCTAGAAGTCACTTAAAGGGGACAATATTCAATGATTCTTAAAAGATGTCTCAAATTCAGGGTGAATTGAACTTTGGTTACCCGATTAAATTTATAAAATATTCACTATCTGGAAAAATCAAAAATTTCTCTCTTTCACACAAAAAAATAATAAAAAGTGTATTTAGTATTAATTTACTGAAGAATTGATTGCTAGACGTACAATTGGAATTTACAGTAAACTTATGAATTAAAAAAACAAAACTGTTTTGTGCATCACACAACATTCTTTCAAACAACAGCACTTTCACATACATTTCAAAACAGCAATTTCATATCTTGTTTATACACCAATACACAATGTTCTTCCCCGGAAAGGCTCAACGTAAATGAAATAAATACTTGCTGATTTTCCTTTTTCTCCTTTCCTAATAATTCTTTATTTTAAAATTATTTACACTACAGTATCTTGGAGTTCTCCTCTATCTTCAGATTACTTCTACAAATTTTAAAACAATGAAAAAATAATATAATAATAAAAACATATTTAAAAATTATTTTATGAATATTAGTTTTAAAAAATTATATAAATTACTCCTGTGAAAAAATTAAAAAATATAATGATAATAATAATACTGTTTTCTCCAGGCTCCCTATGTCTAAACTCCATAAATTTTACTTCGTAAATTTTTGTTAAAACTATTAAATATTTAGGAAACTAATTAGTACGACACTCTCCTTAGTAATTGGGATTGAAGTACGTGAAATTATTATACACGGAATGCTCACAGCTTCAAAATGTTACAGATGTTGATGTTGAAAGTATGGGAAATACTGATATATTGTGAGAGGTAATATGTAATTCCATTCACAAGAAAATATACTGGTTTCGAAGAAAATTTACCTAATTATACAGAGCCACAGGAATGTTTTAAACCAAATCAACCTGCCAAGAACCCCACAGGCTAGGAGAGCAGTTAGGGTGGAAAAGGCGGAAGGGATGAAACTTGGTGATACATTTTGTCATCCTAAAAAAACTACTATATATTAAGTTTGCTACCATCACCTCCAGCGGGATTCATTGACACTTTGAAAAGGTTTTTTTTTCTACCAGAATATCTTCTTTTGGCTTAGTTACTGAAAAAAAACTATGACGTACTACAATTTCATTTTATTCTTAGGTAATTTCATTTATCAAAAACTCAGATCAAAGGCGTTTTTCGTTTAATACTTACCACATTGAGCATGATACAGCCAGTTATTTTGAAACCCTGCAGCGATGTTTTCAGCTGATGTTTATATAATTAACATGTTGTCAATAAAATTAGTTAATGATTATTAACATATATTTTAGGAACGATTCGAGAAGTTTTCAAAAATCAAATTCACATCGAAATAAATAAAGCACTAACATTTTCAATAAAAAAACTGTAAAGTTTTATTAATTTAAGGATTTAAACTCTTTAAGTAATAGGTAAAAAAAAATAAGAGGAAACTACAACCCAACTATCCTTATTGCGCAAAAAGATAAAAACAAAACAAATGGCATCCAAACCAAGAGACATACACTTTGCTAATACACACAATTAATGTGACAGTAAGTTAGTTATAGACGTCCGTAAATTCCGCCAGAGACGTAAAGAATTCAACCAGTCTGCAGTGAAGATAGACGATGTAGAAATACTGCTTTTTCCAAAGCACTAAACAGTTTATTTTCTCTTTAAAGTAAAAAAAGTACATTTTAGAGACAGAGAGTAAAGTACGGTTTAGATACAGAGTTGTTTAAAATGCTAATAACGGATTTGAAAAAAATAAAATGACCATTTCTTGAACAGCTCACTCAATTCTTACATTTAAATTATTCTAGAAGGCAATATAATGATTAAACATTGCTTAGTTATTTTTCATATTATTTTTTTTTTTTTAATGTTCTTTGCTAGGAAATAACTTGAATATAACATAATTTTATGGTACAATACAAAATTTCTGCTCTAATATAGGCACAAATAAGATTTGATAATGGTACATCCGAAATGTAGACCTGTCGGTCCTAATTGCCTAAATAGTGTCAATTCTTGTTAGCCTGCCGTCCACCTCTGTAACCGAAAACATCTGTCCATCCATCCAATCCGGTTGAAATGGCCATTTCATGTCCGGATTGAAATCTTGATTGCATTTACACAAATTTATTTAGAATAAATAAAAGTTTTAATAAAATCCCATAACTCATTTCCAAATACGCAGAATTGGAACGGATATGATTGCTTCTAAAGGCAATAAAATCAAAATGATGTTTGGACAACAGCCAAAACAAATAAGAGAGACAAAAATACTTTATTAATTATATGATGTTGACCAAATAACGAAGAAAGAAGATATCTAAGTTATTGAAGATACATGTCAGAGAGAGGTCAAGGGAAGAGGCATGCCACAAACGCAAGTAAATAGCGCACAGTTTGGATATAGCAATAGAAATTTTTCATATATCGCATCAGTTACAACGTACAAGTTGGTGAATGTTACGAAAACCACAGGTCATATTCACTAATAATCTCAACACATGGAAGTCAAGACTTTATCATTATAGTATATACAATATGCAGCAATAAGATTAATTTTATGATAGTCAGGAATAAATGAAATTCTGTCAGATGCTAACCATTTCGGTCAACATTATCAGAGCGGCATTCAATATTAAATGTTGTTTATATTTTTATATATAATTTAATAATGGTTGAAATACTTTTTCCACAATATCCAATGAATCTGGAGACATCTTGAAGTAAGGAAAAATTGCACGGACATCCCAAAAACGATGGTCGAGAAAAGATGATCAAACCCATGTTGGTACTAGGGTTTATACAAATCCCGACATTTTAGAAACCCGGTTTTCGAATAGCAATTCTTCCAGAAAACCGGTTTTAACCGGTTTCGAATTTTTATAAAAAATGTCTCGAATATTCTGTAATTCGAACAAAAAATTTTAACAGAAAATTTAGAGTGATTAAAATCAGTTTTTGACTGAAATTATTTACCGTTCAATTTTATTGATAGTAAAACTTTTTTATCCAATTTAGTAGAACAAAGAAATAATAGTTGACCAGGATTGTTGTTTATGCATAATTTTCACATATAAGGATGAAAATATTTTTATAATAGTGAAACGAGTTATTCAGCAAAGGGTTCGAATAAATAAAAACAATATATTTTCATATTTTTATAATAACCATATTATTTTTTTAAAAAACAATGTTATTAGATACAGATGGATACTTATTAAAAACAATTAGAAAATATATAACTGTGTATTATATAATGTAAATTATAATCAAAGCCGAAAGACAAGAGTAAATAAAGTTTATGCATACACACTTATTAAAATCAATTTTAGTTTTAAAGACAATTAAGCAAAGGACCGAGTATTTTCTATTTCGGGGAATTATAATACAAATTTAAATATTCTATTTATTTTTTTGTTTAATGAAATATGATTTCAGAAAACAGAGGACGTCTATCGATTTGCTATTTAGCCGTGTCCTTAGTTTATTCACAAAATTCCCCGAAATAGAAAATACCCTCTCACTTGCAACCGAAGTGTTATTCATAAATTGAAAACCGATATTTTCTACTAAAAAACCGGTTTTCAAATTTCACAATTTTCTCCAAAAACCCGGTTTTAAAAACCGACAAACCCTAGTTGGTAAATATTTGAGTCAAGACTCTAAAATTGTAAGTCGACTTTATTTTTATAAGTTCTATAATAAGGTCATTTTAGTAAGTTTTATAATTATTTATAATGCTCTGTTTGTTATTTTACTCACGTGATAAAATTGTATAAAGTAATATAGTTTAAGCAAATATATTTTGTTTGCCCTTAGTATTTATTATGCTTTGAATTTAAGAAGGTATTCTTCAGTCATACGTGATAATTGAACATGCTAAAAAACCATCTACATTTTCAATGCATCTACCAGTCTAAATATTTAACATTTTTTTTTAAACCAATTTGACCATTATATTACCTCTGAGACTCCAGATATGGTTGTCCATAGTAAAATTAAAGTTTCTTAATTGTCTAAAAAATTAAATATGTACATTTTTAGCTTTAGGGAGAAATTTAGTTAGTTTCATAAGAATATTTTCTGCTGTTTCTATCTATAACAAACAAACTTCCAGCGAAAGGATGTCGATATCTAGGATATATTTAAAGTAAAATAATTTTACTTAAAATTTTAAGTTATGAGTGCATAGAAAACCTAGGATTCGGATAATGTTAAAAATTAATTTTACAAGATCATAAATTATAGGACAAAATATTTTTCAAATGTTGTAAGGACAGTAATAGAATTATTTATGCCGATGTTTCATCAAAATCTGACGGTGGGTTTCAAGAACTGATTATTTAACGTGGAATAGACATTATAGAATTTGTATAAATAAACATTTTTATAAATAGAATTTTTATAAATAAACATTCTTGTATACTTAAAAATAAAAAATGGGAACTAATGCATAGGAAATTCGCAAGAATAATTTTCCCGCACATTTTCCCAAAGATATTTCACATTAAAGCAGACTAGGCTGCGCGGAGAGATGAATAATGGTATTTTTCTTCCGTTAACATGAAAAGCAACCCACACAGCACTCTCGCACCAAATGTAGTCCGTAAAATATGGGCTCCGTAGGCCATTTACAGTGAACCTTTCGAAAATGGTTCCCTCCACTAGGGTCTTGAAAGATACCATTGCCATTACCAAGCGGTAAAGCAATTGGCATGAATACCTGAAGATATCCCGTCTTCACCAAAGAAGACTTAGTTCAAAGTCGTAGGTATTTTAGATCCATATGAAATATTATAAAAAATTCAATTTTGATGCGTAGAAGTATATAAATAATATTGACAAAAATGCCCAACTCCTTTTATAAAAGTTTCAAGTGATACATTGAATGAACATATATATTTTTTTCTTTCTCATTACCGATCATAAAAAATCTTTGTATTCAAATAAAATAAAAGAAAGAAAATATGTTATAAGAATCGTTTTGTTTATATTTGAAAACGGCTTGTCCATTTGCTGCAAATTCAGATGAATGCTGAGGATCAGCGTAAAACTTCGTCAAGTTGTGTCTATTACTTTCACTTGTGCGTGAGTAAACGTATTTGCCTCGACACACTGACATTTTGAATATCGAATGGCCCAAACGTGGAGAAAAGAATATCAGTGTTGACAAGGCTATGTATGAATTTTGGACGATTCCATCTATTAAATTCGTAC
>NW_027110368.1:1798731-1800496 GCF_000696795.3 Halyomorpha halys
GTTGTAAGGCGATAGCATACTATATAGTAAATTGTAGGAAATATGTACGAGTGACGGTCATTAAAGGTAGAAAATAGTAGAAACAAATTTTTAATGTTAACCAACGTTTCACCCTATTTAGCAGGGCTTTGTCAGAGCTAAATAAACACAAGATTCAAAAATTGTAAGAAGTGACAGAAAATTCGAATATATATACAAAGAAAGTAAGAAAAAATTCAAAAAAAGTGTTTATATATATTTTTTAAATAAAAATCTTGAGTTAAGGAAGTATAAATATAGATGATGAGGAAACTAATTACTAATAAATACACCCAAGTTTGGTAGAATTGTTAATAAAGAACTAGAATAATAAATAGTAGAACAATACTTACTAAAAATAGAAACACATATGATAAAAAAGAAGGTGTAAATAGTAAACAGGTAGGGAAATAAATGTGGCAAGGGTAAGCTACAATAATAATTAAAGAAGGAAATAATAGATAAAACGAAAAATATATTCCTGATCCTGAAAGAAATGGTTGAAAACTGTAAAGTAAAGGAGGAAGAAGGTGGCAGTTATGGGTTTCTCCACTACTTCAATTACCATCAATAACTGTTATATAGCTGACAGGATCATCTAATATCTTTTCTAATATTACAATAGGCGAATGTAAAAGATTTATATTACATATTACATATACATAAATAATTGACTGTATAATTTTAAATTATGAAGGAGGACACAACTATTTGGTGACGTTACACCCCACTTTGTTGAGCTTCATCGGGGCTAAAAAGATACAAAACAACTAAAAATATTTTGATATAGTAGAATAATAAGATACAAAAGGTAAATTAAGGTAGGGTTAAAATTATTTAAAAATAAGTGAAAAGAAAATTATGTAAAAATAAGTAAAAAGAAAATTATATACAAATGAAAGAAAAGAACAAATAAAATAGTATTCATACAAAATAAACAATGATAAGATTTTTTTTTTAATACGTAAACTATAAGGTAAAATTTAATTAATATAAATATACATTCATACTTTCATTTGTATATAATTTTCTTTTTACTTATTTTTATATAATTTTAACTCTACCTTTTTGTATCTTATTATACTACTATTTCAAAATATACAGATTTAAGGTCCTATACGTTCGGTTTTAAGGTTTATACGTAATTAAAATTATATTTTCCTGAAACTAAAGGCTGTATAGATCAGAGCTTCCCAACCCATACTGGTCTGGAAACAACTAAACTAGAAAATAAACAAAGCAAGGTCCATCCCAATGCAGACTTTGGACAAATAGGGACAATATTTGATTATCAGATTGCTTTAAAGTACATTTTGAGGCACTTCAATAGTGCATTTGCAAGTTAGAATCTTCCACCTAATATTAAAACATCAAGAAAGGTAAACAATAAAACAGTTTTTACAATAATTACTCACAAAATATTCGTTACTGGACCCTCCGCGGACTACTACTAAGTTTGTTGTGGTACACCTCTGGTCCGCGGACCAACGGTTGGAAACCGCTGATTTAGATGGACCTTATTCAATGCTAAATTTACAACTTTTAATTTAAACCCTAATCCATTTATCCTATAAGCGCCTTACTAACTAACATGTACATATTATTAGTTAGACTTTCATGAATTATTAGAAAATCTTTGAGCTTATGGAGTTTTCAAATTTATAGTAGAGTGGTTCATCCTTGGTGCACGGTTATCAAGAACCTTTTTTTTTTTTTTTTTAAATATTTATTTAATGTAATTTACAAC
>NW_027110368.1:1801596-1802879 GCF_000696795.3 Halyomorpha halys
AAAAATCCTTTTATTTCCTATTAGGAATGAATAGTGAGTTTATTTCCTAGCGAACTGTATATCTATTTCTGATTATTTTCTCCTACATCAAATGGAACGCTGTTTGTAGATGTGCAGTTCCGTTGCAATCCAACGGAAATAGATCAGCAGGTCATTCTAAAGGAATCTACAAATCAGGGTAATGGCAATGTGCTATTCGTTGAAAGCTGGTGGGGTGTGAATTAGCGTAGCAGTTGCGAGATTGATACAGGCCAAAATTTTCGATTCCCAAAACCCTTGAACAATTTATCGTACCGAGGCTCAGTAGGATAATCGAATTAACAGATCTTCAATCGAATGGAAACAGTCGTAACACGATTCACTGCACAATGGTTTAATAATTGAATTAATTAATCAATATATCAGCAAATAACATACAATAAAAACGTGTTTAAGCATCACGATGTTGCGACTTTTAACAATTGATACTTGAATGCTTAGAGTCCTGTCTAGTTAAATTGTCATTATTACAAAATTAAAATTCTTATTTTTTGTGCGTCTTTCATCTGATGTATTAATTTTTTCAGTTTTAATAGATTGTAGGAGTACATAATTATCACTAAATAATAATGTATTCATTATTTAGATAATAATAAAGAAACATTATTTAGCAACAAAATGAAATAAACAAATAATATTTAAGTGGATTAAGGGCAGAGTTGGGCAACTATGGAGCTAAGCTAAAATTGTCATGAATACGATATTTATTTATCAATTATTCTTTCTAGAATAAGAGTCATATCCATAGGAATTTCAGCTGTTAGTTTCAACTATAACTAATTTTTGCCCATCTCTGATTAAGGGTCACGCAGGGATCCCACATAACGAGGTAGTAGATATTATGGTTAAATTAGCCATTAAAACTGGTTAACCGTTAGATGCTTAGTTGCCTTATCCAGATTATTACATAATATTAAAATAGATCCGACAGAAAACCGACAAAATCAGGAGAACACCTCCAGGAATATCTATATACTATTCCCTCATATCTTTCAAAAACCGTGGTTCTCACAACCAAGCAGAGAGAAAGATACCATAAAAACTTATATTACACTTAGGATGAATCATAGAATTTGCAATAACTACCTGCACAAAATATTAACAAAATCTTAACTGAAACTTTTCAATGCAAAACTTGTAGCGATAGCGAGACCCATAAACGTATTATACTTCTGTAATTATGTGAAGAATGTCTGGATTACAGAAAACAACAAGATATATTGTTCAAAGGTTTAGATACGAAT
>NW_027110368.1:1803219-1809472 GCF_000696795.3 Halyomorpha halys
CCAAAAATGCGCCTCATCGCTGAACACAATTTTACAGAATGCGCTTCGTCAAGAACAGCCGCGGTGCCCATATGCCCGAAATCATTTTCAAATGTTAATGTCACTTGTTATCGATCTTGTTGATCGATGTTATTGATCTTTCGAATAAAAAAAAAATTTTGATTACAATTTAATTTTTTGTGTAATTTTTACAATTTCAAGTTCTATCGGGCTTAAAAAAAAAACCTATAGAAATAGTTGTAAGTTTTTTTCTGGTATTTCTGTTTCTCTTTTTACCGCTTCATAATCTATAAACAAAACTGTACAACAGATATAATTGTGGTATAGTATATGAGTAAAATATGAATATTTAACTTAATAAATAATAACAGTAACAAAGGGAGGGGGAAAACTGTTCTACAGAGATTTCATAGAATATAAATAACCAAGTTACGAAATTTTATCAAAATCCAATCATGAAAAATTGACAAAGAGGGGTTTCAAAGACATCTTTTTTTTTTTTTGCATTATAACTCTAGATCGTAATAAAGCCTGATGAATTATACAATTTAGTAAATAGATATGCAGAAACAAGAGAACCAAGTCCTGATGGCTGAACTGTAATGAAAGACACACACCAGAAGTGAGCATTGAAGCAGAAAGAGAAACACAAATGTTAGGTGTAGAAGAGTCAGTTAACGAGTAGATCGCTAAGTGCCATCTGCTTTGCAATTCCAAACATCCTACATTCTCTCTATCTCCCTCTTCCAATCCATTCTCCTTGATAGAATATCTTGCCAGAATATTATTACGAAGGAACTTCCAGGATAGAAGACGGGATAGCTTGGGAAACTTCATCGGTAAGTTACAGCGGTTTTAGCGGTGAAGGATTGATGTAATTAAATAACAGTAATCAAATGCTTAACCATACTACTTTAACTATCGTTAGGGAATTGAATGATTACATCTATCCAGTAATTTATCCGTTTATTATTGCAAGAAAATTATGGAATTGTTAATTGTTTAACATGATCAGTAGGGTTAAAAGCTAAACAAATGATTTAAGGAGATAGTCAGGGGTGCAGTAAAAAAAAAAAAAAAAAAACGTAGTTGTCAACTTTTTTTTGCTTTTACTTGACCGCATCCCGAACCAGCTCCTACCTATTGAGAAAAATATGATCATTCATTATTGTTCAAAAAAGATTTCAGAGACATTAACAGCACAAGCTATTTTTCCACACCAAATTATTATTATTTCTTAAAGGCATATGTTGCCACATTTTTATCAAACTTTTGGGGTAAAAAAAAATCTGTTACTCCTAACACAGATTTCCCCTAAAATTTCATATTTCATGGTTCTCGGGGTCAAAATAACGAATATCGACATTGTTTCTGTTAAGAATAAAACAGTGCGAAACTATGTAATTATAAATGGGATCGGAACATATCGGGTAGTCTCAGCTCTTTACAATTCGGAATCATGGCTCTATTTTCAGATTGGGGGTAACGGTAACGCGCCTGTCAGCCAACCCAAAGGTTACGAGATCGGATCCCCCCTATCCGGGATTTTTTAAAGCATATAATCATTCAATACTCACAACCTCCCCCGGGCATTTGTGAGGCCTTGAACTTCTACGGTCTGTCGCGCCAATAATAATAATTTTCAGTAAAGTTATTTATTATTTTTTTTAATATTTTGTATTTATCCATTGTTTATTATAATTAACTATAATAACTGGTCATTTATCTCAAATAAACAAAATTAAAGGTATTTTACCAGAAAATGTTTTAATAAATCATCAATTTAAGCTCTGTTGGACTATTTTAATGAGGAGAAGGCTACTCGTATTCAATGTTGATTTATTTTCCATGTTTAACTTAAATCTTTAAAGCCGTTTTTCTTTTTTTTTTTTTTTTTGAGAGAGAGAGAGAAATTTCTAAAAAATATCAAATCAATTATTTAAAGTGTAATTTTAACGAATAACTTGTCACATCACACAGATACACTTGTCTTAAATATGTAATTTCAGTTTCGAATGGCTTTTCGTTTTTGAGATTGATATTACACATACACACACTCACCATTTAGCAAGACTTGATTATTTAGACTCAGAGGACTTTAAAAACGTGCTCATGTGCAAGCTGGTAAATAAATTTACAATTGTTGAATAAGTCAACGCAACATAATTTTTTCCGATAATATTGCTTATTCCTGTAAACATTGTTAGGAAAATAAGTAAATGAAATCTGACCTAAATTTTACCGACGTAAAATACCAATTGTGTCCAGAGGTAACTAATCGTGGTTTTGGGTTACCAAAATTTTATTCTACAAATTTGGACTCATTAAAATCACGAATTCATCGCATATAATGAAAAGTAAATTCATAAACATATCTCTCGTTTTACGAAAAAAAAGAGATAGACGAAATATATTAACTGTTTGTTGAATTTTCTGATGGAAAAAATATGATATATGGTTCGCATCTGCTGACATAAATTAATAAATTTTCGTCTCATGAATTCTACTCATAAAACGACGCGACCCTCAGCCCGCCTGGAGTCCATTTATTTTAACCGCCTCCATTGAACCGCTTCTGTAAGCACCATTCTATACTTTACTGCCTCTTGCCATACCCTCCGTTGTTTGTCTCCTCAGACACAGGGAGTAATCTCGAAAAGTGGTCGGCTTTCTCTGAGGAGCTTGGACCGCTCGAAAATGATTATTATCTGACTTCGCAGTATACTTTTCATGTAAGACGTCACATCCCAGCCACGTGTAAACCAATAGCCCATTATGGCAACAAATTTCAACACACACTATACAGATTAAAAATTCTAAAACTATTTTTTGTAGAGCACCTATGAATTACTAATATACGTAATTAATCATTATATTTTAAAGAAATAAAAATTCATTTGCGCATTTTAGAATTCTCATTGGTATTCTATCAATGGTTGTATTATTAGTACAAGAGCCGGGAGGAAAAAAAGGCAGTTATCTCACCCTAATTTTTGATTACTTTAATGAAAACTAGGTATAATTACTAGTGAAAATTGATGAGTCTGCCTCAAACCCTTAAAAAACATTAATCTTTCTAGAAAACGCTAGAAAATCTAAGAGAACATTATTTAAAGAAGAGTAAATTTGCTTAAATATTAACCCTAAAAGAGCTATTTACGTCCAATAGTTCTCGAGATATAGCTTTTTAAAAAGCAAAATATCTTAAAAATTGAAGATTCTACTGAAAGATTAGTGGTTAGTTAACTTATTTTGAGAATTCTATATCTTAGGAACTATGTGACGTACAGATGTCTATTAGCACTCAGATTAAAGCTAGTTGAATGGACTATAAAGATGTTTATGACTTTTACCATCGTAGAAATAATAGTTTTCATAATATTTGCTAAAATAAATAGATTTATAGTTGTTCGGACAATAAGTTTGATTTATGAAAAACTTCATTTCAGAAACCATTGGACGTACAGATGTCTGTCAACGCTCAAATTAAAGCTAGTTAAATTGTCTGCAAAATATTTGCTAAAATAAATAGATTTATATTTGTTCGGACAATAAGTTTGATTTATGAAAAACTTCATTTCAGAAACCATTGGACGCACATATGTCTTCCAACACTCAAAATAAAGGAAATTTAACTTACTATAAGTTAGTTTATGATACTTATCTTCGTAGGAGTAGTAGTTTTTATGATTTTCACATATGAATATAAATTTGGAAAATGAAAATTCGTCCGAACAACTATAAATCAGTTTATTTTAGCAAATTTCATGTAAATTAATCCTCCTACAAAGATAAACATCATACACTATTTTATAGCTGATTAAACAAGCTTTAATTTGATTGCTAATAGACATCTGTACGTCAAATGGTTTTTGAGATATAAATTTTTCAAAATAAATTCACTAACTACTGATCTTTCAGTACGTCCATACATTTTTGTGAAATGTTGCTTTTTAAAAAGCTATATCTCAAAAACTATTTAACGTAAATAACTCTATTAGGGCTCATATTTTAGCAAATTTACCCTTCTATAAATGTCGTTCTCTTAGGTTTTCTTGTGTTGTTCCTACTTTTTAAGATATAGAGATCCGAATGAAAAATTAGTTTTTTTATCGCTAAAAAGCCGCCATTCGTATTCCCCCTACCTATACTTATACATAGTTTTCATTAAAGTAATCAAACATTGGGGTGAGATAACTGCCTTTTGCTCCTCTTCGGCTCTTGTACTATATGCTTTTGTAATATAACTCACATCACATTTACTTATTTTATATATTTAATAAGTTGTAAATAACAATAAGTAAATTAAATAAAAAAGAATTCTCAGCAGAGTTCTGAAAGCGCATCTAATCTATCAAAGAAGATCAGAGCTATTTATAAGTCACTCTTCTCCGTTCAGTGTTAGTACCACCAGGGCCCAGTTTCATAATAAAGTACAAGACTAATAATATTAGCTCGTCGATTTAAATTAATACAATTATATTGACTTTGAACAATAGTAACTTTTACTTTAGTACTTTTTAGTTCGTTTTACATCAGTAATAGTCTTTCCTATTATGAAAAAAAAGTATTAGTGTAATTAACACTTTGTTTCTATACCTGTATTTTGAACTAATACTAGTTGTATTCATGATCTGTAGTTTAACATGTTAAACCGTGTTAAATGGAAAAACTTATATTTCCGTTATAAATGAAGAAATATTTCCTTCTTTTACCATGTTAAAACGATTTAACATGTAACATGACTGAGAGTCTGTTACTAGGTCTGTTAAATGGAAAATGACGTCACGAAACAGACTAGCTGAGCTCGTCATCATTTTGTTTGTTGTGTTAGGTTACTAAATTCGTAGTTTGTATTTTTTTTTTGTTTTGTCTTGTGTTTTGGACTTTTTTCAAAAATATAATCAGTAGCCAAACTTTCTCACTTCTACTTTTTACTTATTTTAGGCATGTTGTAATAAATTACTGTAATCAAAACTTAGAAATAAACAATAACATGAAGTTTTGTAAGGGGATGGTTACTAAACAAGTTGCTCAGAAAGTCCGCTAGGAGCTCTTATTCATTTACTATTTAACTAGACATTACATAGGCCTGCTCACAATTCTATACTTATAACATTTAACATGATAAAACATTTTACATTTAACACAATATCATTAATACCCTACTATTAGCTTTCATTATGAAACAGGGACTCGGGGTGGGCAACAAGTCGATCGCGATTAACTGGTAGATCGAGGCCAATTTTAGTCGATTGTCGATCTCTCGCAATATCTAGGGTGGAATTCAATCACACTAATTTTTTTTTTAAAATATGTTCTTCAGTATTGGCGGAGTTTTCAAACGCTAAAGGGTTGTGAGGTTGAAAATATGAGAAACATATATCATGATGTAAAATCTAAATGGTGAAGATTCATTTTCCTTAAAGTACTTTGTATTACTTAGTATTCTTGTCAGAAATCCTGCACGAATTTTTTCTGTCTCTCTTTCCATGTAGTTGGTAGGAGCATTCAAAAATTACTCCCTCACACACTTCCGAAAACATTTAATACATTGCAAAAATACATTTTTGTCAGGGAAAATACAATGGAAATAGCTAATCCTGTGATATGTAAACCATCACGTTATTCCAGTAAGATTAGGTATTAAGGTGCCTCTAAACAGAAATTTCACGAGTAAATTTGTTATTAAATAATGTTAATATTTTTGTTTTTAACACTTTGATACCAGCTATTTAGCCCGACAGAAACTGGAATGTTATAAACATCTCAAATTGTAACAAAAATGTTGATAGCATTTCGATGACCGTATGACCGTACGTTGATGAAGTAAACAGTACTACGGTCGATAGCATTATATTATGAATTAACACTTTCACGAATTCTTATAAACGAAATACATTATTATTAATATTTTGTACGAAATAACAATGTTAATAAAATTTTGCTATTAAGTGGTTTATAAATTGTAGGTATCTAAATGTTAATATCACGTGTTTTAATGCCAATCAAAATTTTAATGCCTGTGTAGATATACATATATATCAGAACATAAAATAGTTTCAAGTTTTTAGACTATTCTTTTTTCTTTTCCATTTAGTTGTCAAAATAAAATCATACATAAAGACCTTAATGTTCCATATGTAACCGATCTAGCCCGAACCAGATATCAACCCTTCCATTATAAACTCTCTAACCACTAAAATCCCCTAGTTGATATGCAAGATTAGACATCCTCTTCCATTCCGAGGCA
>NW_027110368.1:1811932-1813353 GCF_000696795.3 Halyomorpha halys
CAAAACCATTTAATTTATTCATTTCAACTATATTTTGGTTAGATTTCCTATTTCTTTTTTTTATTACAATTTATATCAAGGTTAATTATAATTAGCAACATTAATTTTAACCCATATTTTTTTATAAATTAATTTTACTTAAAATCTCTACATAGTTTTAGTGCAGATTCCTTGTGTCTGTTTCAAAATTCACTCTATAATTAATGTTTATTGATTTATTCATTTACTGATACATAAATGGACTCAAGTATTTTTCTTTTTGAATGTATTATTTTCTTAATGTAAAATCATAGTATTTTCAAAATTGAATGTGAGTGCTGTTTTATTGGGATCTTTCTACTTGTTTTTTTTTTTAATCATTACTGAAAAACTACTGTTTCTAGGAAAATAATCAATCGTAACTCATTTATATTTTATTTAAGCATTTGATATTGAGCCCTAATATATCTCTTTAAATTCAATATTTTTTCAAACACCGATTTTTTTCTCATACAAAAAGGAATCAACACTTGTAACTTAATTAGAGCCGAATTGGAATGATAATAGATGAAATAGCGTATAAAAATGGTTATTGTACATAAAAAATGCATTAACTGTTTGTTTAAAATAGACTGAGAAAATAAATCAAGCTAAGATTAATTGTAATGATAAGTGACATAAAGTCGACCGTCAAGATCTGGAAGGGAGTTAGGCTGCCGCCGATTGGAATCTAATTCAATGTTATCTCCTGAGAGATGCCATCATCCGCCGCAGGTAACTGAATAACCTCAATTCGGTTCAATTTAACTGACGGTTTTGAAGCAAGTTTAAACGTTACTGTTATAAACAATTTTAAATATCTACACATAATGAGAATAGAAATCGTGATACATAAAAGTGGAAATGGAATAAACCAAAGAACACATATAAAATACATTTCTTAATGTCTATGTTTTAACAAGATAAATGGTTGACTCACTTTATAGAAGAAAAAAAATGGGTTCAGCACATAATTTAGTTTTAAAATTCAATCATGTATAAATTGCTCTCAAAAATATAATCTTTTTGGAGATGAACTAACTTTGAAATTTAGAGTTAAGCATTTATTTCTAAGAGACAGAAATACTTTTACATTCAAATGGCATAGTTTTCAGACATGAGGAGAAAATCATTAGTGAAATTTTGCCAATTTATATATTTTGAACAAGGACTGAGAATATTTCACGAGATATAATATTTTTGAGTAATTTATAACCGATAAGAATAATGAACTGGTTTCCATGAGAATCTATGTCCTAGTAACGCTAAATTTTTAATTTGCTTTCTTTATTTTTTAGGGAATTCGATAATCCAATAAACAACAGCAACAGTTTCTAGACAAAAAGTGTTTACATTTTAAGTATCTTTGTTTATTTATTTATTTAATGTGATTTACAACTGTA
>NW_027110368.1:1813403-1813984 GCF_000696795.3 Halyomorpha halys
AAAAAAATGCTAATGGCAAACTTGTGTGTTAAAAAAAAAGGTAAAAGAGATGTATCACCTGCTGACAGACAAAAATGATTAAATTTAGCTTAATTTATTTCCGAAGCTGATTCGCCATCACGTCATTAAAGGGGCACATTAATTTAACGTTACGGTTCAAGTGATTTATGGATTGCTCATGTGTTGCAAGATCGATGGTGGCAACTTGATGAATGGCCACAGCACACGATAACTAAACCCGTCATTTGATTGGCTCAATATTGACTTAACCTTGTCACCTTTAAAATATGTATTTTCTTGGAGAACTATAAAATAAATGATAAAAAGCCGACGCCACCGCGTTGGACATTGTAAATTTAAAAATTCTCAAATTTCAACATAATTTTTTTTTGTTTCTCTCATAGCTCAGTAAAAATAGCATTCGATTTTACAGTACCTCAAAATAAGTGTAAAATAAGTTGTGATAGTGAATTTTAATTCTAAACTGTTTGAAAAACATGATCCCCCAGGAGGACCGTATTCCAAATTTAGCAATTTTTTCATTGGTAAAGCACCAATTTTTAGTTTTATAGCCAATAACT
>NW_027110368.1:1816994-1823099 GCF_000696795.3 Halyomorpha halys
GGCGGACTGAGAAAAGAGAGATGAGTAGGCTAGGCTAAAGACAAATGAATCCGTAAAGAGATTTGGGGAGGCAATACAATGACTTGATTGCCGCACAAGTAATAACAACTGGAACAAAAGAAAAGTATATTGCGTAGAAATGTCAGCATTCAATTTCCCTAGAATGATTCAGTTGAAGGAGATACATTTGTCATAGGTAATATAAAATAGCTTGGAGTGATATTGAGAGATATATATCATCTCATTTCCCCTTGCCTTCTCCACTACTCCTCTTCTTGCTAAACCTTTCTCGACCTCAATTTCCCATAAAGAGAATTATTATTGCAATAATTCAAACTTTAAGATAAACAACTCAAAATATATTAAATAAAAAATCAACACAGTTACGTTAGTTAAGTTAACAATTAAAGAACCTTTGCCATGGTGAAAATAAAGAGAAAAAGTAAATTTTTTATTGATGAACTATTAGAAAAACATAAACAGCAATCCATTTGGAAAGTGGAGCTGAACCTATGGTTTTTGTAAAATGGGGAATCGGTGTGAACCCACTCATAACGAGTATTGTTTGTAGTGACCGCTATCAAAACTACAGTGTGATTAATATAGGTGCTCCCTTGCGGGGTGTACCGCCAACGAAGAAAAAGAAAAGGAATTGGTTGATGTATCGGGACGGATTAAATTAAAATGAGAGAGATCAGAAGTTTATCATACAATAAACTGTTATTGAGAACGAAATTGGATAAAAGTCGAGAAACGTTGTAAAAGTGAAAATTAGTATGACAACAAATCAGCGAAGGAAAAATGTAGCAATAAATTCGACTGCAATTAGGTAAGAAAAATGGTACACTTTATTTCAATATTTATAAGAAAACTTTATAATTTTTTTTTAAACATATTATTTCTAAGGTCTAATACCACTATTACGTCAAAATATTCAGTTACGTGTTTATTATTATTTTTGAAAAACATGAAATTTATGATGCACTGGAATTTAACACTTTATAATAATGAAATACCTCAAAGTATTTTTTTTTATTTGTATAAAAAGAGTTCATTTTAATTCAATTTATGATAAATTCCAATATTTGTCTTTTAATGGATATTATTTTTTAATTACTTGTTTTTTTTTGTGAGCTATGTTGTGTTTTATTTCGCCAAAAAACAAAATTAGATACCTATTTTTTATTTCCTACATTTATTATTATTGATAATTTAAAAAATTAGATTTACTGAAAATCAATACTTTAGGGACTTAAAAGAATGAAGATCTTAAAAGAAACCATACCTCAAAGTTATTATAATTAATTTTTTTTATAAAGTGTTAATTTTCAGTAATTAATACATTTCAATAATCATTTTTTTAAAAATAATACGGATAGTACAAAATATTAAATTTATACAAATTTACTATTTATCGAAAATCAACACTTAATGAGCTTATAAGGATGCGATGCTTTAAAGTGATTTTATTTTTTTTTGGAAGTTTTAATTTTCAGGATACGATAAATTTCGTTCATTTGTTTTTTATTATGTTTAATATATAAAATGCAAAACGTTAAAATGATTAAAATTAACCTTTTTTTGAAAATTAGCACGTTATAAGTTTATAAAGATGCAATTCTTCAAATTAACTTCATTTTTTAATATGTTTGAAAAGTAGTGATCTTAAGCCCGTGATTGCAAAATTGTAAAGTTTTGGTCATTTTTTTAATATGAATAATGTAAAACATTAACTTTGTTGAAATGTATTATTTCACTTTTATAATTTTAACACTTTATAATTTTACAAGGACGAAGTGCAATGATATTATGTTTATATTTGTTTGAAAAGTAATTATTTTCTAAAAATGATAAATTTCAATAATGTGAATATGAAACTTTTTTAATGTTTTTTAATTACTTATCCATGTAAAAAACAAACACTTCATATCAAAGGTTTTACCTTATATAGTAGTTAAGAATAATAAATGAAAGAAAATAAAATTGATAAAGTTATCTCACGAAGCCAATGAGGTAATCCGTTATTATTGCACCTGTGTGTGGAATTTATCGGTTTATATTTATCGTATGACTTCACTTAACAGATTTTCCTTCGGACCCATTCATCTTTAATGCTAAAGAGCCTTTGGCCCTTTGAATTGGTAAAAATGCTGATGAATAATTTAAATGCCTTCAGAAAGCCGCTTAAAGATCTCTGAATGGTCGATTTCCTTCTTTTCGCTGAAATAAAAATCTTGTTTACCTGAATGATATGCCATCCTTAATATTACGAGATTTTATGAGTAAAAACTTACAAATTAGATATCTCACTTTGTTATATAAGACCCCTCAAATGTTTTACATAAAAATACATAATGAAGATGAATTAAAATTGAAAAACTCCATGGATTTCAGAACTAATATAAAATAAACTGAAAAGAAAAACCAGGAAATAAGCCAACTGCTGACGAATCATTAGTCTAACATAAAATTCTATCACTAAAATCCTTCAGCATACACATACATTATAAAAATAAAAATTAATCTATACCGATACTACCCCTGAAGGGTCGGGGAGTGCAGAACAGATTTTGAAAGGGGCGCTGGTACTAGACCAACGGTTGTGCTCCATACACACACTTATATATTATGATAATTTTAACTTATGAGACGGTTGTGCTCCATACACACACTTATATATTATGATTATTTTAACTTGTGAGACCCAGTTGTATTCTACATCAAGAATTTCAGACGTAATTAATATAGGTGTATGTAGTAGTACGGTCGAGTGAACCACGTTCCAGGGTCATACAGTACAAAAACCGTCCTTAAAAAACGTCTTTCTTAAAAAATAATAGTAATAATTACTTTTTTTAATTTAAAATACAAAATTTTTTTTTTAAAACCAGGCCAAATTACTACGGATACGGATAAATGAATATTTAATCAATATATATATATTGTATACTAGTATTGGCGCCCCTTTTAAAATGTGTTCTGCACTCCCCGACCCTTCAGGGGTAGTGTCGGTATAGATTAATTTTTGTTTTTATAATGTATGTGTATGCTGAAGGTTTTTAGTGATAGAATTTTATGTTAGACTAATGATTCGTCAGCAGTTGGCTTATTTCCTGGTTTTTCTTTTCAGTTTATTTTATATTAGTTCTGAAATCCATGGAGTTTTTCAATTTTAATTCATCTTCATTATGTATTTTTATGTAAAACATTTGAGGGGTCTTATATAACAAAGTGAGATATCTAATTTGTAAGTTTTTACTCATAAAATCTCGTAATATTAAGGATGGCATATCATTCAGGTAAACAAGATTTTTATTTCAGCGAAAAGAAGGAAATCGACCATTCAGAGATCTTTAAGCGGCTTTCTGAAGGCATTTAAATTATTCATCAGCATTTTTACCAATTCAAAGGGCAAAAGGCTCTTTAGCATTAAAGATGAATGGGTCCGAAGGAAAATCTGTTAAGTGAAGTCATACGATAAATATAAACCGATAAATTCCACACACAGGTGCAATAATAACGGATTACCTCATTGGCTTCGTGAGATAACTTTATCAATTTTATTTTCTTTCATTTATTATTCTTAACTACTATATAAGGTTAAACCTTTGATATGAAGTGTTTGTTTTTTACATGGATAAGTAATTAAAAAACATTAAAAAAGTTTCATATTCACATTATTGAAATTTATCATTTTTAGAAAATAATTACTTTTCAAACAAATATAAACATAATATCATTGCACTTCGTCCTTGTAAAATTATAAAGTGTTAATTTTCAGCAAATAATACATTTCAACAAATTTAATGTTTTACATTATTCATATAAAAAAAATGACTAAAACTTAATATATAATATTTCTTAAATATTTATACTGATTTTTATGTGAAATTGTAATATTTATTTGCTGATAATAAAATTGCAACACCATATTAAAGTGTAATAATAAAAAGCCATGTTCAATGTGAAAAGTTGGCCAGAATGGACAGTTCCGTGAGGCACGCGATGCAATGATCCCTACCAGATAGAGGACTGAAATTTTTTATACCAATCGTAGATCTATAATCGTAATGTGATAGGTAATTAGTAAAAGTTTGAATGTAGCTAATTGTAAATTTAGAAAGTAGCCAATTATAATACCCAGACAGACGCAACGGAACATTACTTAATTAAAAAAAAAAGGAAACTTACTCCTTTTATGATCGAGTTATGTTTAAAAACATCATATGACATACAAAACATTGAGAAAAAGTATTAAATTAAGAAATACTTATTAATGCTATGATCAAGTTTTCAAGTTTATGAAAATAATAAAGAATTAAATATTAATCATTACGGAATATGATTTTATGTTTTTTATTGACTTTGTATTTTCCTTTGTTTCTCTTATTATAGCTATTATTTATCAAAACTTCACAATGATTATCCAACATAACATTTTATATGTCAATACAGGTCTTACAAGTTTTGGTACTTTTAAGGTGGTTACACACGTTCAAGCATGCTTGATAAGCTTTACACATCCTTGATCAATCTTTTTGTGCAAGTATGGTTAAGTAAATGTTAGTTTTGCACTGATACTGCTAGAAAAAGATATAATTACCAAAATAGCATTTTGAGCGTACAACCTTTTGGATTTCAGCTATGCAATCTTACTGATTTTTTAAGTCCAACATACAAATTTAATAGTAACATTACAATAGGTATTAACAATTGTTTAACTAAAAAAACTACATTGATGCATTTTTTTTTATTTAAATCAATTTACAATACCAGAAAAAATAAATAAATGATCCTACAGAAAATCTTACATCTTACAAAAAGAAAAAAGAAAATGTATTGGAAAATCTAGATTTAAGGAAATATGTTCCGTTTTAAGATAAAAAAGTGGTTGAAAAAAACACCGCTCATGGTATAACCATGTACTCTTAATATATAAGTGTATGAGTGTGTATGCGTGATTAATTTTGAAATAGTATCATGGGAGATACTAAAACTACTTAAAGATAACTACGAGTATAATAGGAATATAAATTCCCAAAACAAATCTAGACAATCCCGAGTAGATGTTCCATATCACACGTAATTGTTTCCTGAAGCTAAATAAAGCTGGAGTTGAAAATTTAATAATTATCGTCCAATATTATAAATTAAAAATACGAAATAGGTCTTAATGGACCTGCATGAAATTAATCTTCCCATATACAACTTGGAAAACCTTAGGTGACGTCCAAAGTGCGTCTAGGATTCAGTAACTCAACCCTTCAATTCGTAATCCCATGTAGGTGTATTCCCACCCACATTAAGGACCATGAGGGCCCGTCTAGTTGATGATAAATGTACTCACCTCTGAATAAATGTAAGATCGATTCCTGGGCGATAAACTGGGAGCATTTATAGGTCAAACAGCATTCGTTAATTCGCCGGATGCTAAATTACCAAGGAAATTTTTTATGAAAACACTTAAACACTTCCGTCTCTTCATTATTTTAACGTTTAATAATAAGCTTAATTGCTCATTATCATACACATTTATCTACAACAATAAATATTGTAATATCTTTTATACCTATATTTCATAAATTGATTAAATTAAACATTCATAGGATAAACATAATTCAAATATTTTCTAAAAATATTTTTATAGGTCTGAATATTTTTCAAATTAACTCCTTATTAAGAATAATTTAATTTTCTAAAATCTTGTTTAATTCAAGTTTTTTTTATAATTCATAATATCATAAACTGTATAAGATTGGATACACTGTTAGAAAAGTAGTTTTAGATAATAATATTTAATACTGTTAAATTTTATGTTAACTGAAATGTTAACTGTTAAATTGTGTTTTGGAATATTAAAACCGAATGCTCAAATTAATATAAAAACTGTTGCTTCTTCTTTGATCAAGGCCATCAGGGCTCAAATTTTACTGTTAAATCACAAAAATTAAAAAAAAAAAATGCGTGATTTATTTATTTTTTTTTTAGGAAAAAAAAACAATAAGACACACTTGAAATAGGGACGATAAAATCAGGTTTAAATAAAAGTCCCTTTAGGATTTCTTTATTACTTGGTTTCTCCAATATCAATTTCATCCAAGAACC